>NC_089797.1:16985394-17112894 GCF_040412425.1 Macrobrachium rosenbergii | reverse complement strand
TTCTTACAATTAACATTCTGCATAAAAATAAAACTTATTTGTACGTAAGATTCTGGACGATATTTCTCTCACACACACACACACACTATATATATATATATATATATATATATATATATATATATATATATATATATATATATATATATATATGTGTGTGTGTGTGTGTGTATTTATTAATCATTTTCAATTTGTCATTTCTTTTCATAGAAAAAGCAACTAAACATAAATCCCAGGTTATGTTCAAGAAAATATTGATGAAGTTTTTTAGAGCCAGAATAATTGGTAAGGGTTAGTCTAAAAAAAAAAAAAAAAATGCAGTGGTAAGTGAAAATAAGAGTAGCGGGAATTCTGAGAGTAAATGTTCCGGTCTAGAGGCAAGGTGCACAACAAGGCATTAAAAGACATTGCATGACGAACAAAGATGAATGCGAGCTCGTCCCCTGACAAGGAACTGGATCACTTCGCATTACCCGACGAGTAACAAGCGCTACGACCGTTTTACGATGGTCAGCTTCCGCTCTTCGTGACGTGATACCTGGATCTATTTGGGAGAACAGAACCAGAGAAAACCGACAGGAAAATTATGAAGTATCCGTGAGAAAGGCAGGCGGACGCGTGGAGAATATTATTGACTTCTGTCCGAGAATGGGCGGCCAAGTCAAGAGTGTAGCTACGAAACTCGACGAAGAAATGCAGTAGTTCTGCTAAGAGCCCTCTGTTTATTTAAGATTTTTTTTAAGCCCAGTAGTTTTGAATTTATGTGGAAACGAATGAGCACTGTATTAGTTGTTGACAAAATAAATTCATAGTTTCATTACCTTGCAAATTAATTGATTTATCAGTGTTTTTCAGTTATTTTACTTGAATCTTCTACAAATAGTACGTATTAGATTTTAGCAATTGTTAACAATTTATTATAGATAGTTTTGTAGTATAAGAATTAGTATATAGTCTCATAAAACGCAATATGGAAAATAGGGTCCTATGAATATGAACTTTTGTAATAGAAGAAAATATAATTCTTTTTATCATTAAATATAGTGATGCCGATTATTGTGAAAAATTACACTTTCCCACACACACACACAAACGGTCTATATGAAATTCCACCACTCACGTTTTTCACGAATCTCTATTCATCTCCAGCTTACCTTCTCATACTTTTCTTTGAAGTGGGTCTGGACCTTCAACTCTCCTGGTGCCCACACAAGCGCCTCCCCTGAAATGGAAAAAATCGTGTTGAAAGGAAATATATACTAACAATCTATCGCTGAAAGTCACGATGTCTCTAGTTTGTCACTGAGTTGGAAGAGGAATTACAGAATAATGAAGTTGGAGCTGAATAAGCACTATCACCTTTTCTCACCTTCTTAAGGTCAAGTGACATAAAAATTCATATATATATATATATGTATATATATGTATATATATATATATATATATATATATATATATATATATATATATATATATATATATATATATATATATATATATATTATATATATATATATTATATATATATATTATATATATATTATATATATATATATATATATATATATATATATATATATATATATATATATATATATATATATATATATATATATATATATATATATATATATATATATATATATACCAAGTTACCTCTACGACAGTAATGCTTAACCGTAAACACTATGTCACAGCTATTGTAAAACTGTCTACAAGTATTTTTTTTTCAGTCGGTTCTGCCAATTTAGCCGATCATTAATCACATCTGTTTTTAAATAATACATGACTCAACTCTGTTTCATTTAATAGTGCACGAATATTTTAAAATCATTCATTCTTATGTTGAAATCAACTTCTGGCTATGCTCACTGATTGAATCTTATAAGCCCGTAGTTCCAATAGTGTTTTAGGATCCTTACCAGTTTTCCCATATATCTTCTATGTCATTGCAATAATTGCAAGGGATGTTATAGGTACATGCGTCTATTTGCCGAAGAGAACTCTTGTTTAATATATTCTTCATTGTCATATTCTCAAATACGACATCAACATTAAATGGTTTTGAGATATTGGACTGGTCATGAATTGGGCTAAGAGTGATAAAATAAGGGATGTACCATATATTAGTATTAGTTCAAGGAAAACTTCAAAAAGATGTTTCCCTTGCTTTATAAAAAATATTTTTTTGCCAAAAGGCACAACTGTTTGATATTTTCGTGATTTTCCTGAACTTCCAAAGGTCAGTTTCGAGGAATTCAGGACACTTACATGTCTGTGTCCTTAAAACAGAGATGGAAATACCATTACTATGTTTCTAGGATGCTTGTTAAACAAATCTTAAAAGACGTGAACCTTTAGTTTTCATAAATCCAAAATAATCATGAGATATCTAATAAGCATCTGATGATCATCTTGTTCCCCCATGGCTTCATTTTCCGTTTCAGATTTTCGGTGTAATTCAGGGCATGAATAATCCATAAACTTTTCGGACCTCTAGGATAGAATCTCTCATTGGAAAGTAAGGTTTCATCATGCATTTTTGTCGGGGCTTTTTAACGGTTCCCTTTCCAGTTTTTTGTCAAACAATTTATAAGCACTCCTGCCTATCATGCTTTTAGCATACTGCACATTTTACATCGTATAGGAGATATTATTTTTCTTTTCTTTTTAAAGCAATGTCTGTTCAGATGCCATACATTTTTTAGACTACGCGTGGGTACAGTTTCTATATTGGTATTCTTCCGTTAAAGAATTCATGAAATTACATTGAAGTCTATATATCACTTGTAAAATACTCCGTGTACCTTAGAATTATAATGCCTAAACACATGGCGACTAATTTCAGCAATCTTTCCATAAGCGTTTCTCTATAATTACTGGTCCCAATTTGAAAAATAGCTATAAATATTACCAAATGCATAGAATGTTTATTCTCTTTGCGCGCATGCTTCAAGACAGACGCAATTTTCACACATATAAAGATTTAGTCAAATGGAGAAATACCAAGCATTTGACAATAACAGCAACTATTTAAAATCTGGGAGCCAAGTATTTTACTGAGAAAACTCTAAAAATACTTCACGACAGAAGAATGAAAACTGTGGCTGACATTTGTAAGATGTGGAATCTTCATTCACTTCACTTAGGTCCCATTTTATTGAAACCGTTGGTTACCCCATCTTTAACTTTCTTGCTGATAAGCAGAATTTCTGTATTCGGATATCACCCCAATTAAGGTTTCAAAAACCCTTCGGGGAGGGGTTTTTGAAACCTTAATTGGGGTGAAGTGGAAAATAAAAGAGAAATGCTGAGGTCAGGACCATGGTCTATATAGCAGAATTCAAATCGAAGAATATCGCGGTCAACTGAAAAAAAAGGAAAGGAAAAGTTTTTGCATATCTGATGTAGGGGAATGAATAAAACATTGACAAGAATCTTGGAAAAGAACACTGTATAAGAATACGTAAGTAATGGTTAGTGGAAAACTGAATAATACAGTATAAGGTCTATTTAAAATTTGGTAGAAGGGCGTCAAAGGGCATGCGATGAAAAGATGCACTTTAGAGATTTTATTTATCTCATATAAAACATAAAGGTTTCATTAACTTTCACCCTCCAACGTTCAAGTCTTGAAAAATTTTAATTTCCCTCCCTATATGTTCAATAGCCATTACTACAATTATTCCCACCCTTCCACCATCTCTTTCCACTATTGCATCATCCAGCTCTTCACTAATACTGATTAATGTAAAAACACAGGTAAAGGTACACGTAGAGCTGTGTCAGAACCATCTTATCAATCTTTCTTGGTAGTTGAAAGGATAAGTCCCTCATCGCTTGTATCATACCAAAAGGGCAAACTTTCAAAACATGGCCAGGACAGATGCACTTATCAAATACAATGTCCTTTAGGCATAAGTCAGGTTACTCACAAGGCATAGTAAATTCGGCATTAAGGGATATTTGTGGCTTATTATCATATGCACAGCATATATATATATATATATATATATATATATATATATATATATATATATATATATATATATATATATATATATATATATATATATATATATGTATATTAATTTTATCACATACACAATTGTTCTGTGCATTAGTAGAATTACTAAAGAACCTCATTCAAACTGGATGGTATCCAGTTGGATACGATCAGTTTGAATGAGGTCCTTTTAGTACTATAATATAATATATAATATATATATATATATATATATATATATATATATATATATATATATATATATATATATATATATATATAGTCTGTGTGCAAAGGATGTTAAGCCAAAAATACCCCTTAATGTCGAATTTACTATACCTTGTGAGTAACTTATACCTAGAAGACATTGTATATGATAAGTGCATCCATCCTGGCCACCATTTGAAACTTTGCCTTTTGGGTTTGGTACAAGCGATGAGGGACTTATCTATTCAGTTACCAAGGGAGATTGATAAGATGATTCCGACACAGCTCTACATGTACCTTTGCCTGTATGTTTTTACATTAATCAGTATTAGTGAAGAGCTGCATGATGCAATAGTAGAAAGAGATAGTGGAAGGGTGGGAATAATTGTAGTAATGACTATTGAACATGTAGGGAGGGAAATTAAGATTTTTCAAGACTTGAACATTGGAAAGACACCATGAATTGCTCAGGTACAGTGGCAGCAGTAAGATTAAATGTCTAACCAGGGCTTATAACGTACATCTGTATGAGGGAAAGGTTCCAAGGGAATGGGTAAAAAGAACAATTTTTCCAGTATAAATGGTACATAGAATGTAGAGTAACCATGAGTAACCTTTCAAAACCTCGGCACGTTACGCTGGAGGTGCCCTACTAATATAAGTAATTTTCGGTAGCTTGGCAGGATATTTCTTTGGACTCTCACGGGTTTTTCTTCACTTGTGTGCTACACCTGTGTAGCCGATGAGCATACTTCAAGGTCAAAGGGGAAAATAGGTAAGACCTTATCCTCGGGGAGGTACTTATAAATTTTTGAACTTAATAGGAATTAAAGACCGCAGAAAATCTGGCCTACGGTTTGCCTAGAGCCCCTGAGGGAAAGAGATCTTTGCAGTAGCATAAGGGTAAGCTTATTATTGAAACCGGTTGGAGTAGTGGATGGGGGTGGGAGATGGAGACAGTAAGTGCGAATGGTGGGAGCTCTCTCACAGAAAAGTTCTGTAACGAGCAAAGCAGGTACTATAGGAAGCAACTCCTTACGTAAGATGAGAGAGAGAGAGAGAGAGAGAGAGAGAGAGAGAGAGAGAGAATGTAATGGCAAGGAATATTCTTACATTAAGATAAAACAAGTGAATTTTAAATTACACAGTCTCAAAAATCATTTGAAATCAACTTTTCAATATCTGCACTACAACGTCTTGGAAAGGTGAAATACGAGATAATATTAATTTCCCTTTGACCTTGAGGTATGCTCATCAGCTGAACACATGTAGGCACCTACACAGGTATAACACACAAGTGAAGAAAAAACCCGTGACAGGCAAGAGAAACGTCCTGCCAAGCTGCCGGGAACTGTTCATATTACTAGGGCACCTCCAGCGTAGCGTACCGAGATTTTGCAAGGAAAGTTCCTCATGGTTACTCTACATTCAGTGTACCAGACAATAACTGCTGCCCACAATACACCCCTTACAGACTGAGACCTTTGTTCTTTTTGCTCGTTTACCAAAGGTGTGACAACCTATTCTCCAAGTGTAGTAGATGAATAGCAGCCGTGCTGCAAGTATTATGTGAAACCATTGTCTTGAAACGATCATTACGTCTGGCTTCTGTCTATGTGATCACAACAGTAAGCCCTGAGTCGTCGTCCTGAAAAATATTAAACTAAATTTGCCCGAAAAAGAGTAGAAATCAAAACGGGATAAACATTAAGGCGCTGTTATTTAAAGGCTTAGATAAGTAAGCCAAAATATTGGTAATTGCTGCAGATTTTTCGTGTTGAATTCATTCTGGTTTGTCCGCCATAATAAATATATGTATGCGTTACGCGGTTTTTGTAAAATTATATAAGCGTCACTTCACAGAATTACATTTCCTATTGGAAAAATTTAAATATTTTAGTAGCTTTTGAAGCACTGCTGTAAATTAACCAGAGGAATTTGGTCTTGTTTAATCAATTTATGTATAAGCCAAATTACAAAGGATTCGTATAGTATTAGGATAAACAAATACATTGGAAAATAAAGGGCAGATGTTCACTGCTAATGTTTTTGTATTTATTTACATATTTGGCTAAATATAAGACGCAGGGTAGAAAATGGTTCATATTTAAACTAAAAGTAAAAGAGCCAGAGGATTTCAGCTAAGAGATAATCCAGGATAAGTCAAGATAATCTTGAAACGAAAACATTCATAAAACTAACTTTTATGTTTATATTTATTCGTACTTTTACCACAAATCATTAAGCTTAAAAACTGGAGGCCTTGAATTAAAAATGCTGAAACTGTCTGACTTGATGAAAACGATTCACTGATATTCCTTTTTCACTGCATCGTTGTACAAAATCAAGGACTTTGCTTCGCTCCAGTTCATAACGTGATCAAAGTCCCTCGAATGTTTAATTAAGAATTTGATATTTGGAGTATTCTTGCAGAATTCTAATGCTGTCTGACTGCAACACAAGAGATTTTTTAGTTTGTTCACGTCGTTCTTTTGACATGCATTGCAATAAACTGGATATATGCAACCAGAAACATTATTATTAGAATTTCGTATCACCAAGCCTTTACCGTGGAACCTACAGAAAACAATATTAATTTAATTAAGTGTGACAATCCTCGGAACCCTTTAAAAAAACTTTCATTAAGTGGTAGCTTTAATATATTGTTCATGTTATATACGAATTCAGAGTCACTTCAGTAAAAATACATCTTTAGCATAACACACTTTTGTTTCAGGCCCACCCGGATGAGAAACCAGTAACTCTCCTTTTTTTTATAACCTAAAACACACTTCGTTCCATTAAAACTATTATTTATTTTTCAAATAATTCCCATACAAACTTTGTCACAATTTTTTCAAGGTTACATAGGTCACATGCGGCGTTTGCAGCTTATTTTCAGACGTCTCACATAACTATTTAAAAAGAAAGAAAAAAAAAAAAAAAATATATATATATATATATATATATATATATATATATATATATATATATATATATATCCACACACTGTCTTCCTTGTCTAAACCCATATTGTTCTTCCCCTAACTGTTATATCATCTGTCTCCCTCTCTCATTCAAAGTCCTACCTGGGCACCTCCCCTGGTATACTAGATATATAATGTTATGCCCCTACATTTCTCAGAGTTGCCTCTGTCAAATCTGTCTTTATAATGCAGTAAAATTATTCCTCTCACCCGTTACTTGGGAGCCTTTCTCTCGTCTCGACATTCTTTACACATCTAAATGAGCCACTAAATCATGGTATCTTTAGTAAACCAAAACGTGTTATTCATTGTAATTCACACACTCCACACACAAACACACGCACACACACTCACTCACACACACACACACACACACACACACATAAGTATATATATATATATATATATATATATATATATATATATATATATATATATATATATATATATATACATATATGTATGTATGTATACATACATATGTATGTGTGTGTGTAAGTAGGTATGTTTGTGTGTTCGTGTCTGCATAAGAATCCCCACTAACAATTTCAAAAGAGTCGCTCAGCAAGTATGGAATAACGGATTCCCCAATAGCTGGGCGACACACTGAAAAGGCAATAAACTTTTGGACCGACAACGAATACACGGACAGAGATATAGCAATAAAGACAAAGACCAGGCATTACAGCACAAAAAAAAAAAAAAAAGATTCTACCATTTCCACCGTAAGAACAGACGTTGTCCCACAACAAAAAAACTCCAGAGGGCCACCCTATAATATAAAGATACTCGTTCAAGTAAGAAATATGGGCCTCTAAAAGCGAGTGTTGAAGAGTGTGACATGACGCTTTTAGGATGGAGGCCATAAGCAACGCTGATGAAACCGATATATCTCCGTCTATCGAGGGAGCATCTAGTAACCCTGACTAGAATACGAAACCAGCTATGGACGCCTCCCCACCCTCCAGGCAATATATATATATATATTACAAGACCTTCCGTATTGCTCATAAAAAATATTGAACTTCCGGCGGAATGATACACGCCTTTCTCTTCGACACGCTTTCCTACTCAGCAATTCTCATATCTACACTATTTTAATCTAAGCTTCACTTGTATTCCTAAAACTTTTTATCACATAATAACTACTTTGTACTCCATGCTTTCTTATCTTCTAACACATTGCATCTCTATGAATTCTACCAAAGACATTCCCTCATGCATATAAGGCATATACTGCTTTTTTCTGTCCCTCTCAAATTTCTCAAACGTTTTATAACAAATGTTTGAACCCCACACCCGTTTCCTTGTCTGAGAAATACTCCTCTTGTCTTTCAGTCCTTCATTAACTGCCTTCCTTCATCAGTTACTACTTGGCCATGCACCTTCTCATGACTATTTAACATTGCCAAGGCTCCACACTTCCTTTCACCAATTCCTTTGGGACTTTCCCTCATCATGACACTGATTGAACACCCTGGTAAGCTACTCAGTTCCATTTCTACTACCGAGCCGCGGCCTCTCTCTCTCTCTCTCTCTCTCTCTCTCTCTCTCTCTCTCTCTCTCTCTCTCTCTCTCTCTCTTCCAATCCCATTAACTCTGAGCATCCTCCGGGTCCTCATCCTTTCAATTACCCTTTTTCAGTTTCTCAATAGTCCCTCCTATTCTCTGTGGTTATGATTATCAAATTTTATATTTATAAAAGAGCAATTTTATCATGTTCGCCAAGGGGCCATTGAAAGCCTTTCTGTGAAAAACGGGTTTCCTCACGAATGAAAAGTTGCCTCGATATGATAATACATTTTTTCCGCTTCGCAAAGAGTGAGAATTCAAGAGAACACAAGCCTTGGTGAGGTCATATAGACTCAGTCTTATATTGCTTATTTTGTAGTTCGAATATTACTGCTGAGAACGAGAAATTAACTCGATTTAATTGTAATTTTCTAGAATAGGAAAAACAAATTCTGTGAATGCGTTTCTCGAAATGCAGAGATCCCTGCCGAGCAAGTCGTCTAATTTAAGTAATAGACTCGTGAATCTTACACGATTTAAAAAAAAAAAAAAAGAGAGCTCTGTTTATCACCCGTCTTAAGATATCCTCGGTGAATGTTGACACAGCATTAGGAATCGTGTCAACAGCTTGGAAATGAGGATTTGATAGTTTCGAAAAAGGAATCTCTTCTCCATTTCTCTCTCTCTCTCTCTCTCTCTCTCTCTCTCTCTCTCTCTCTCTCTCTCTCTCTCTCTCTCTCTCTCACTCCGTCTCACCTGTGTCAAAGATGCCATCAACGTAATTAAGTTACTCGCAATCTTGAAAAGTTTAAGAAAAATGCTCAGTATTTTACTCTGTTTTCCTCATGCACGTCTTTACCAAAAATACAAAGAAAAAGAAAAAGAAAACGTGCGTGACGTGTTATCAATTAGCGATTTAATAAGCAAAAAGATGAAATTGTGAGACAGTTTAGAAGATGGGCAAAGGAACACAACAAAAATAATAAAGAAGACAAGGAGAAAGTTGGATAAAATAGGCAAGCAGAAACATTTGAATGAAGAGATAGCGCCACTGTGTCCACAGATTTATTGCTTTGAAGCGTAACTGTTGAACGTAGAGCTTACAGTAAGACAATTATTAACTAATAGTCATTTTGCATTTTTGAAAATGTTTATGTAAGCGCGGCTATTGGAGTTAACAGTAGGTGTTGTGGTTGGTATTAAATAACACGGTATGTATCCACCGACGCGTCACCTACTCCGAGGTGCTAGTACTAAACATGACGGAAGCTCAATGGGACGCCGTGTTTAGTAGTAGGCCTCGGGGATTAAAGATATCGTTTATTAATATATATAAATATACGGAAATGGGTGCATATAATACTTTGATCCCCGAGGGGCTAGTACTAAACACGGCGTCCCATTGAGCTTCTGCCATGTTTAGCACTAGCACCTCGGAGTAGGTGACGCGTCAGTGGATACTTACCGGATTAGCCTAATACCGTTACTGTTTATAGAATAATTACAGTCAAGATGATTTGATGTTGTGTTAATGGTGTCACTGAAAAGCTAACCGGGATTTGTAACGTTCATCATAATGAGGAATCGATTTCCGAATAAGAAAATGAAAAATGATTCTTTTCAGGTTTACTTAGATAACGTGTAAGGTTTTGGGTTCAAAGTAAATGAGAAATGAAAGGAGCCCTCCACAATCACTCTTGAATGACTTCCAGGATCCCGAAGTCCGATTGACTTGAATTATTAGTCACACACCTTATTCAGAAGTGTGCAAAAGTCACCAAATTCTTAAGAACAGTGCTTGGAAACCGTGCATGTTTCCACCCAAGCCCGTAAGCTTTCAAATAGTCTAAAAAAAACACCACAGTAACTTCACTAAAGGCAAATATCTTATTTTCCTTGGAAACTTAGAATTCAAATTTAATGTGAAGATGTGCAACAACATAACTATTAATATGAATTTCAAATTATAATGAAACATAATACCAATAATAGAAATATTAATGCCTATATGATTCCGTTTAAATTATTTCAATGATAACCAGTGTTGAAGAGAAAGAAGGAAGTTAGATGGTAGTCGAATGTTAGGTCTATGAAAAAGGTGCTTGCCTATTCACGTCTGCATAGGAAGGTGACGATGCAAGACTGTTGTCAATTTACCGTTTAACGGCATAATATATATTATTCAAGGGTGTTGAAATTCTTTATGTTTTCTTTAACGTCCTTTTGAAAATTTATCTGTCTGTAAAATTGTGTTTTTGTTATGTTTTTCCTTTTCCCTCATGTTCGAGGTTCAAAATGCGTTTGTGCGTAAGTATGTTTCGCACCGTGTGGGGTGTGGTTGATCCTGATGGTTTATCACTTGACTAACTCCAGCGGGCAGAGACACGGGTCTCATAAATTATGAGTTGCCTGGATGATACAGCATTTGTAAGAATACATGTATTTTATTTAAACCAAGCTGACTATTACCAAACTGAGGCGAAAGCATTTATACTATACTACAACATCCGCAAATCTTAATAAAACATGTATCTTGGCCACTGCAAATTTATTCATGAAGACAGATGTCAGGACCTCATATTCCAGTATTATATTAAAGAAAGAACCTATAATTTTTACTTATTCCTATGTCTATGTCTATGTCTGACGATTTATCAAGTATCCCTTCTTTCGCTATTAAGCGTTCAGACGGGATTTCCAAATCACTTATATTTTAGTTAAAAATTACAAAAGTTTAAAAGTCTATGTAATGTAAAGAGGTTCATTGCATTTGTCTCAGTATTATAGCAGAGTGAAAATAAATGGGTTTTCAATAGCTTTTTGAACTGAAAGATATTTTCAGCACACTTAACTGATACCGGAAGTTGATTATACAATCTAGAGCACAGTGCTTAAAAGTTCTCGTACCCAGAGTGGTCGTTGCACGAGGCTCATCAAGTCTGAAATCATCACGGGAAAGGCGTGTATGAACACCAGGCCCAACTACGTATCTTTCAGGCAACCTTTAAGATACAATGGTTCTCCCCGTGCTAATAGCTTGATATGTTAAGACGCAAAGTTTAAAAATAATCCTTGCTTTGACTGGTAACCAGTGTAATTTAATTAAGGTTGGAGTAATATGTTCTCGCGGGGATATACCAACAATTAGTCTAGCAGCTCTATTCAAAATCATTTGAAGTTTCTTAAGTCGATAATTAGGTAAGTTGTAATACAACGAGTTACAATAGTCTACTCTACTAACTACCAAACTATTAATTAGCAGCTTAGTGGCATCTTCGTTAAGATATTTTCTAATGGATGCGATATTCCTCAGATGATAATTTGCGGTCCTAACCACATTGTTAATATGTTCATCAAATGTCAAAGAACCATCAACTAATACCCGAGATCTCTGACTTTATCAGTTAACAAAATATTCTCCTTATTGATGGAGATGCTATTAACGTTATCAAACCTTCTTAAGTTATATTTAGTGCCAATTAGAATACATTCAGTTTTATTTTCATTTAGTTTCAGCTTTTTCTTTTGCATCCATTTCGAAACATCTGCCATGAGTCTATCAATAACAGCTTGATCTTCAATCATGTCATCCACTATTAAATAAAACTGGGTGTCATCAGCAAAAAATTTACATTGAACGCCATGTAATTTAAATATCCAAGACAACTCGATTGTATAAATACTAAAAAGAACCGGGCCAAGTACGCTTCCTTGTGGAACACCCGTAATGAGCTTTCTACTTTCAGAATATCTATCTTTAACCTTCACCTTGAAAGATCTGTTCGATAAATAGTTATTAAACCATTTAAGAGCATCCCCATCGATCCCAATAGCAGTCATATCCTCTATTAACACTTCATGAACCACTGTATCAAAAGCAGCGCTAAGATCTAGGAGAATAAGCAAGCTACATTTACCGTCATCAGAGAAACCTAACAAATCATTAATTACGGCACAAAGAGCTGTTTCAGTAGAATGGAATTTCCGATAAGCCGACTGATCTTCAGGAATAGCTCCAATTACTTTCAAGTGCTGACTGAGTTGATCTAAAACGGAAGTCTCAATCATTTTTGACAAAAAAGACAAGTTAGAAATTGGTCTGTAAGATTTCAATTCTTGATGATCAAGGGATCCTTTAAGAGATGGTTTAATGATAGCAACTTTTTCAGAGGACGGGACTAAGCTCTTAGTAATACTCAAGTTGACTATTCGAAGCTGCAATTGCAATAACCTATCTATGTTCGGGGCATCAATGACCTCATTTATTGGAAAAGGATCGTTACTGCAATAAGAGCGGCCAGAACTAATGAACATAGTTTTGTAAGCATCGAGTGAAATTGGCTCAAACTGCAAAAACTTTGAGAAAGGAAAATCAGGAAAGTAAGGATAGGGGCAAGAAACATCAGTTGTGAAGTTACAAAGTAAACAGGCAACCTTTGACTCAAAAATTCAGCAAATTCATTTTACTAAATTCAAGCTCAGACCTCCCGTCTGGTAAAACATGCCTCTTAATTTTCCTAAAAGTTCATCGAACACAGAATACAGCCTTTTGATATTGGACCCAACCTCAGTTACTTTTTCATTATAATATGTCTTCTTTACATTTCTTAATAATCTATTTACCTCATTTAAGCTTCCACATATAACATTCGATTTCTCTTTGTTTTATGCTTATGCCAACATGACTCTGCCAATCTCCGTTTTTCCTAGCTTCCTAATTGCAGCACTGAACCATGGGGAGCTGTCTTTATAACAATATCTTTCTCTACCACAGGGCACATTTTATCATATTCTTTAGAAAATACAGAAAAATACAAAGCAACAAGACAGACCACACATTCACCAACCGAAATATTTCTGCTACTATTTAAGTCAGTACATCCACAGGGTTCATTATATTTTTCTTCAATAACAGTAACACCCACATCTATTAGTACAGTAGAGTCCAATAACCGTTTGTTCCTAAATGTTATTTTAGTCCTAAGTTTACTTGGTAATAAGACTGAAATATCAAACATAATAAGCCTGTGGTAAAAACCAGATAGAAAAATCTGGCTCCTTTATCAAATTCATAAAGTAATTATCACCCGCACAACAAAACACAGAATCCAAAATATGATCTGACCTAGAGGTAGATACATTCACCTTATTAACAAAATTCATATTGTTCATTATATCAATAAACTTCTTTACATTTGTATCTCTATAATCCTGAAGTCTTTTTTTTATTATAAAAGAAGGTAGAAACTCGTACAGAAAATTACTACTATAAAATCGCTCAAAAGAGAAAACATGCCTAAACAGAAAATATTAACATGGCAAGACATACCTCCCATGGAATGTTGTCAGCATTATTCTTCAAGGTGAACTCTACTGTAAGTAGGCCTAGAATGACTACGAAGGGCTGTTACCAAGGAAGAAACCACACAGGACATATTCAGAGAAAACTTCAGGGCGACCAACCTCCAGCATGCCTCTTAGTTTCTACAAGAGCATATCAATGGCACCAATGGAAAAGGCTTACATAGTTAGATAAAGGCTCCATTCGGAACGAAAGGCCCTCTGGCAGACACATTAGCGTTAGAAACACTAACAATAGCTGAAACACCAACAACGATGCAAGCTCCACCAACACCACCACAACCGCAAATATTCATTCAAGAAAAGCAGATTGATCCACTTAAGTCCGCAGTATCATTTCAACACCAGGAAAATGCTGGCTAACAGACTCCAATGACCTTATCGTTTTCCGCAATGGGTCGTGATTTTCTTCAATATTACAGCAGTGCCATCCTCTGAAAGAAGACTGGAACAAGCCCAGTGGGTAACACAGGAGGGGCGGGGGAGAGGGGCCGTCCACTCCGGCCTACACTGTCCGGGGGGTGGGTGGCACTCTGGCATCTTTTGATCAGGTCTAGTCTGGCATAATTCTGGGTTTTGTAGCATATTTCGTCTGATCGGAACAGTGAACAGCAATTTATCGACTCAGCTTTCTCCTCCTGGGTCGCGAGCGCTCGTCTCTAAGATCAACTGAGTCAGCTCAGATTGTCAAACCTCGCGAGATTGTCAATAGAGCATGAAATTACTAATCAGTTGGACTTTGATGTGATTAGCGAATTCGCTTCTAACAAAACTCGTAGGGTTCTGTTTGTAAATCTGCTGTGTTGTTTTTGTTTTAGCTTTATGAGATAAAATAAATGATTGAGATGTTCAGACTTAAAATGTGCGTTTAATCTTCTCCACTTTAGTAATTTTTAGCGCGGGAATGGGGCGGCACTTTCAGAGTCCTCCCCGGTTGCCACTGAGATAACACTAGTTACGCCACTGAGCGACCTTCTTTTAATGTGTAGCTATAAAGATTTTCTGGCGCATCTCACAAGGAAACCATTGAATAACTAAACCACTAATAGATACCCTCGTTTTCTTTCGTCAGTTACTCATTGTTTCTTCAGTCCTCTATAACGTAATGGTCGAAACTGTTTAACTATCGCTCTACCTTCCCCTTACGCTCGTTACCAAAGACTTGGGAATATTTTCGTAGGTTCTTTTTTTTTTTTTGCCGGACATATTCCTTTTTCCTTTGTGCCCTAATGGATCAAAGGCCTTGGTAACCCCATGTTTTTTCTTTTTTATTAACTCGTAACTGATCTCTTTTTTCATGAGCTGTTCTAAAATAACAACAACAAAACTCATTGAAGCTATCACAAATAAGAGAAGCATTGGCTGTCAGTCATTATTGTCCATTTTTATGATTGACGGACTATTCTTCGAAAACAATTATTCGAACCCAGTTGTTCGATAATAATTGTTCGAAAGCCACTTGTTTGATTTAGTAATTGTTTGAACCAAACGTTTATGGACAATTCTTCGAAAATGTAATTTGATAGCTGCATTCAAGAAAACTCAATAAGAATTTTTTCAGTTTAAAATATATTGATATCACAAAGAAATGACTTAATTTATTCCAGGCGAGAAAGGCAGGGCATGCTATTAACGGACGGGTTCCGATATCTTAAGGACAAGCAAGTAAGATCAAAGGTCTACTGAAATGCACACATTTTGCTGAAAAGTGCAAAGGGCGCCTTATAACAGTTGATGGCTCTATCAGCTCTACTTCCGGTGAGCATAATCATGCTTGAAATCCGACAAATGTTGAGGTAAACAAGCTTTTAGGTAAAGTGAAGACAAAAATCAACACGAGAGTCTTCTCATTGTGTTATTTCTAACGCATCTTCTGAACTGTGTGGTTGTGCAGCAGCCGCTTTACCGAACACCAGCAGCACAAAGCGATCAATCCGTCGAGTGAGGCAGGAAGAGCGGTGTGGAATTAATATTTTCTGAAGAACAAACGAAAACAAACAAGAGCGAACCTTTTACCTAAAAACAAAATAAGAAGAAAGAAAGAATGAGAGAGGCTCACTGAAGGGATGATTCGTATGCTAGCCACATAGATGGACTTTAAAAGGAACAACTCAGGTCAGATTATATAGTCGATTGACATAAAAAATTTAAAAAATTAGGAGAACTGGTGATATAGTGTTAAACGTTATAATAATCATGAACTGTTACCTCGTTTAGAGGTGAATCAGAACCATTTCATTATGTACCAGAGCGAAGCTGCTCCTTGTGACGAACTCCCTCATCCTTCTTCAGAAGCAGCCATTATTTTTCGATCCTGTTCGAGTGCTTCTCCAATGAGGCGAGGGTTCATGTATTCTGTCCCCTTGGGCTTTATGCCTTATGCCCATGGGCACTGTGTTAAAGTAGGAGGATTTATATTTACAAACACTCAATAAAAGTGAGAGTATATAAGAAGGCAAGTTTCTTATACATCGCTGCAAAATCTACAACTCAGAATTAGTTGTTAAATTTTCGTCTTTACTTTAAGACCATCAGCTACCATCGTAAAGGCTTCTAGCCGGCCAAATGGTTTGAAACAAGTGTCATTTATTTAGAAAATAGCAACACATTTCACGTCGGCAATTCTTTTCTGTTAAATGGACTGAAATTCACAAACGCTCCAGTTACAGATGGCCTTTACCCAAATCAGGATAAGAGTTTCCAAAATAGTCTCTTAAGAAATTGTGTTACATATTTCTGCTCGGAATATCTGGTTTTTCCTCCGTTAATGATGAAAACAAGCATATATATATTTTTATAAATATTTACGCTGTTCGCCCTCGAACATTTAGGGATAGAAATATCAGCCTGACTGAGACAGGAAATTGCTTTGTCCCACGCTAGAAGCGTCTTCAGTTCAAACTTTAACATCCGTTGGAGAAAGGAATAGGTAGCATTTAGGCATTTAACCCCATAGGCTGGAAAGTTTGTAAACAAAATATGCTAGGGCATTAGGGACCTAAAGCCTCAGAGAGGGTTTACGCTCAATGACCCTAGTTATGGTGGCCCTTAAGCTTTATTCTATGCATTCGACGATGCCTTTGTCAAGGTCGGATTGCCCGGGGCGATATAAGCCCTCCTCTGGCGGGAACGGCGAGGTCGGGTCAGTCAGAGAGATTCCAGCGGTCGCTGAACCAGGGTGACGCTGCGTGCGTGCCGAACGATATTCTTTGTTCTTTATTACTTTCTCTCCTACGTCTATCTTAATTAGTGAATTGGGAAGACTGCCAGAATACGACTCCTGAGGTCCCTCGTTTGCGCAGCGACTCGACATTCACGGTAAGTCCGATTCTTGTTGAAGCTTCGTCGATTGACTAGTACTTTTCTGTATTTCACATTTTTTCTTTGTTTTCTTCCTTCAGCCACCACTTAGGGTATATGTGTTTACAAAGTCTAGATTAAGCCAAATTATTATGTTGTTAGCTTCAACCCCATTATTCCAGTAAAATACCTAGGATTTAGGGTAAGCAAACTCAGGTTAAATCTCGATGCTTTTGTATGCCTCGCGTCCGAATGTTTGGGAGAACCGTTGCGTTTAAAATCAAATTCATCTCAAATATTCTTTGTTAAGGTTAATAACCCTTAACTGGCGACCTTTGGCTAATTAACGTCTGTCTTTGAGGTTAACTTTTGGCTTCAAGTGACAGGTTACGTGTAATCTTGGTTTGCAGGGCCGTAAAATTTACGTAAATTGAATAATACATGATCAACCAAGACTCTCCACACGTAACATTGGCGACCTTGCGTAGAATCTAAAGTACATTTTAGAGAAAGAATCTGGAGAAAAGGAAATTAAAATTACATTAATTCCAAAAAATAAAAGTCAGATATCGAACTCCATTTCATTCTTCCAAACAAGGAACGAGGCATAATAATAAGCAGTAAAGAGAATAGTATAACAAGTGTAGCGAGAATTAGCGTAGGAAAAAAGTGCGTCGAGAGCAGAGTCATAATTTATAACGTTTAAGACAAGGACATTGTACCGTGTTCGGATTGTGAGTCAAGTCGTTCAAGTAACGAATTCAAAGGCCGAAATCGCGGAGCCCATTTCATGTACACAAAGTAATGTAGTAAAATCGCGTCGGCAATTCCGATCGTTATTGTTTGCATATAGCGGGAATCATTCAAAAAACCGTGTCAGTGAAGTAGCAAACGAACTGAAATAGTAATTTTACAATAAAGGTACCGTTCAACAACGTAAATTTACGCAGGCAAGCCAGCATCTCTCTTTTCATTCTTTTGTTTAATCTCCGGGTGAGGAATACGATAACAAAAGACACAAAGTTGTTTGGTAATTTAGTTTTCCATCCGTAACGTAAAACACTATGCATGATTGGTATATTTAAGGTAAAATCTGGATACCTGCATTTGTTGCGTTGTTTTGAATTTGTTTGAACTGTTTGTGAGAAACGGCCATTTTGGGGTTTCTGTTTGTCGCCGGCCATTTGGCTGTTTTGAAATTTAGGCCTAACGGGACCTTGGCCGCCATCTCAACGACCTTGTTATTGTGACGTCGACTCTGCTCCCCGCCACTCTTGGGGCATATATTTTTTTTGCTTTTCATGGCGAACCCACCTCCTAATATCTTAGCTAGGAAAAAAACAAAAGATAATTTAGGCAGGGAAAGTTAGGCCTTAGTTAGGAGTAATAACAAGTTCCTATACGAATACCTACTATAAAATCATATAAAGAAAATTTAAAATTTTTACGATAAACTTTTGTGACGTCGGCTCCCGGGAAAATTAGGATAATAAAGTAATCCCTAAGGAAGCCAAGACGACGCATCTATATCATTTTATTAAGATCCATGCCATTGTGCATGTATAAAATCTTTGTTTACATGTTCTCAAGCAGCAAGAAATTCGCTGATTGAAAATCTCTCTCTCTCTCTCTCTCTCTCTCTCTCTCTCTCTCTCGTCATTCAAGTAAGCATTCCTAACCTAAGTGTACGTGACCCTCTTCAAAGAAAGAACGGCCGACACTAGGCTAATTAATTCGAATACAATAAACCAATTAAAAGAAAACACCTCTGTCCCACAATAGATGAGGACAAGTTAAGAGTAATTACAATACAGTGATAAACTGTCGGTCACGAGTGAGGCCTGCTATCCAGACCGAAGCCAACAGTAGTTTTCACCCTCTGAAAAAAAAGAAGGGGCCAGCACTGGGGCCGGTACTGGGACCAGCCACTCACGAGGATCTTTAAGAAAAAAAAAAAAAAAAAAAAAAAAAAAAAACCAAATTCACTTTATTCCACAGTGCCAATAATTTGCCACTCATCACTTGAATAACACCTCTCTCTCTCTCTCTCTCTCTCTCTCTCTCTCTCTCTCCCTTCCCTTTCTCTCTCATTCGATTGTTGCACTCTGCAGGGGGTGTAGAGTGCCTTTCCTCCCATATAGCCTAGTTGGACTCCAGTAGAGGGTCCCTAGGAACACATTGGCACCATAAGTGCCACCAAGCAAGAATCCAGAAAAATAAATAAAACAAAACCAAAAGGGAACACAGAAGAGAAAGTTCTTCTGGAACCTAACCTGCACCAGTGCCTAGGGATACTGAGTGCCACCAGTGTGACCTGTACACGGCACACCCAAACTACAGTGCCACCTTTTGAAAGGGTGCCACTTCATTGAAAAGACACTTCCTCGCTGCCCAAGTACGCCCAGTTGACCCGGTTAGACGCCCTTCCCCACCAGAACCATGGCAGCAGAGCATTATAAAACTTTCCTGGGGCTGGGGACGGCGGCAGGTCTCACCGGCTCTGAACTTACCACCTGGGTTAAGGAGCAAGTGGACGACTTGTCCAAGCGGGAGAAGGAAGAAAGACTCGAGCAGAGGAAGTATGAAGCCGAGCAGAGGAAGTATGAAGAGGAAAGAGAAGAAAGAAGGAGACAGCATGAGTTAGCCTGCAAGGAAACTGAGTTAGCCCTAAAGGAGAAGGAGCTCGAGCTTGAGAGAGCGAAAATGGAGAATGCCGAAGCTATGGCTAGCCATCAAGCCTCCAGTCCTACACCTGCTGCATCAAACGCTCCAATTTCGAGCATCAATTCCTAGTCCCCAAGTGGACTGAGGACGAGCCAGAAGCATGGCTGGAGGAGATCGAGGCTCTTTTCGATAACTACAGCACCACGGAGACGGAGAGAGCCTTAATACTGGCCAAGCATATGGAGGGAAAAGCCAAGGCAGCGCTTCGCTCACTGGAGAAGAGCCAGAGAGGTAACATGGCGGAAGTTCGTAGAGTCATTACAAAGGCCTACGAGATAACCCCAGAAAAATGGAGACAACGGTTCCGAGGTCTTGCCAAGGAAGTCGGCTGGTCTTGGACAGAATGGGCATGTCACAAAACCCAGTCCGATGCGCGCTGGTTCGACTCCTTGGCCTGCACGACGTTTGAGGATCTCTTCAATCGGACCATGCTAGAAGACCTTTTCCAATGTGTGCCAGGGCCCCTTGCAGTATATCTTAACGATAAACAGCCCTCCACACTTATGGAAGCTTGTCGCATGGCTGATTCGTGGAAACCTTCAATCAGTCGCATAGCACCTCTCAGAAGCGAATCATCCCTCCGGCCTACCTCTCGAACTCCACTCGCCCAAGAATGGACTGCCTAGCAAGACCCTGTGCAACTATTGCAAGAAGGGGGGCCACGCTGAAGCTGAGTGCCGATACAAACTCGGCACTAATAAGCAGCCTAACCCTACCAGCCAGGACTCCGCTCCCGATTCATCCGCTCAGCCCTCTCCTCCAACAGTTACTGCAGGCCACCGAGCCCATCCAAAAGGCCCGTGCAAATCCTGTGGGGCTGCTAGCCACTACAATGCTGGATCTCCGGCCTGTCCACATCATGTCCCCACCACCAAATTTGTCAACCTAATCAGCACTTCATTTTCTGCTGCTGGTCCGCACCGGATCCTTTACCCCGAGAGACTGGAAACCCAGTTCATCTCGGTGGCCCCTCTTCAGAGCACTAGCCTGCCAGTGACCCTTCCGGTCACAGTAGACACTGCGGCAGACATTAGCCTGATCACTAGGGCCCAAGTGCCAGTCGGTGCTGTGGTTGACGAAGAAACGCGGTGGGAAATGAAGTGGATAGAGGGCCACACCATCACCGTTCCTACTGTCCAACTCCAGGTTATGACACCTTGGGGCACGATACCCCACCGCCTCGGCGTGGTAGGTGGAATTCGGCCCGGAGTGGCCTTCTTGTTGGGTCAGGATCTTCTCTCATGGAAGCCCGTCACCAACGCCACTCCGCAGCCACGTTACCTCCTCCACGGAGGCCCCATCTAAAACTCTCAACCATGACAAACCTCCACCTTCCGCCCACCAAAGTGGTCCGCGGAAGGGCACCACCCCCTATTTCAGGCCTAGCCCTCTCCAATCGCGAAAGGGCTGGCCCACCAAGAGGTCCTCCTCCGCGAAGAGAGATTCAGGAGGAGCAGTACCGCTGCAGGACGTGCAAGCGGGCAGACCACTCCACAAATTGGGAGGGCTGCCCAAACAAGCAACGCCCAGCGGACGCCCCCGAACAAAACTCTAGGAGGCTACGATCTCCTGCTGGGGCAGGAATCTCTGCCGCAGCCAAACCCAAGTCGTCCGAGAGGTATTGCACCTCCGGACCCCTTGTCAGGCATGCCTGACCCTCAACTGCTGCCAGTGCCACTTGCGAGCACTGAGCAGTGCCAGACTCCGTCCGCCACGGACGTTGAGCTACCAATGGAAAAGGCCCTATGCCGGGTCTAAATCATGAGGTGAATCCTCCTCCAGGAGATTTAGGATTCCCCATGCAGTTGATCATCGCGACTGGAGAGCCTCCAGCACCCGAAACTTCTTCTTTGCAAGATTCTTCTTTGCAAAATTTGAACCCAGGATGAACCCTGGAGGATCGAAATGGTACCCCTCCCTTGGAAGACCAGGAACTGGCATCCTCGGACGCAGAAGTCGAGATCGCTCTCGCTCCGGTTGTCGCAGCAGCCGGAGTAGGGAGTCCTCCCGCAGCTTTTGCAGTTGCCCCTGACTTCGCGCCCGCTAGCCCTTCTGGCCTGTCCCCGGAGTCGGTGCTCTCATCACCTGCTAGGCCAGCTACTGATAGGCCTTGGAGGAAACCGAAGAAGAAGAAGAAGGGGGAAAGAGAGCCCAGTAGTTGCCGAAGCTATAAGCTCATCCTGGCACTAGTGCCCTCTCGGCACAGTGCCCTAACATCTAAGAGTGATCCTGGCCCCTTGCCCAGAGAAGGTAGCCAGTGTGATCTCTTCCTTCTATTTGTACCTAGCCTAGGCCACCTTGAAGTACAGTACATCAATTTAGTAGCCTTGTTCTTTCCACTTACCACCGAGCCGCAGTAATCATGTAAGTAGCCTAACTAATTTCAGTAATCTTAACTATTGTGAAACGAGCCACGATGCTCGTGACACGCATATGGCCTAAGACCTCAGTGAGGCACCCATTTATCATATGAGGCAACCCTCATGAATTAACTAGTAATTATTAATTGTATTAAACATAAACCATGTTGTAATTTAGTTAGAATATTAACTCTTATGTTGGTGCTACGGTCGGGTCAGGATAGGTTAGGCTAGGGAATATCATAGAATGTACCACTAGGCTAGGTCTAAAACACATCTTGATTGTAGGAGGTAGCCTATAAAAACCGTGAGCACCTTCTAGTACTATTAGAATTAGGTTAAAGTAGTGATTATAGCTCATGTCCTATCTAGGTTTAGGTAGTTCTGTAGCTAGGTAGGCTAACCAGGACTAATCTGCTCAGGGGAAGGAGAGTAACCTACGAGAGGCGAACAGCTTGTTTAGTATAGACCTTCACGCCCGAAAAGGAGTGAAGGCCCTCTTAAAGGGGAGCTTTTATAAATATTTACGCTGTTCGCCCTCGAACATTTAGGGATAGAAATATCAGCCTGACTGAGACAGGGAAATTGCTTTGTCCCACGCTAGAAGTGCGTCTTCAGTTCAAACTTTAACATCCGTTGGAGAAAGGAATAGGTAGCATTTAGGCATTTTAACCCCATAGGCTGGAAAATTGTAAACAAAATATGCTAGGGCATTAGGGACCCTAAGCCTCAGAGAGGGTTTACGCTCAATGACCCCTAGTTATGGTGGCCCTTAAATTATTCTATGCATTCGACGATGCCTTTGTCAAGGTCGGATTGCCTGGGGTATAAGCCCTCCTCTGGCGGGAAGGCGGTCAGGAACAGTCAGAGAGATTCCAGCGGTCGCTGAACAGGAGGTGACGCTGCGTGCGTGCCCGAACGATATTCTTTGTTCTTTATTACTTTCTCTCCTACGTCTATCTTAATTAGTGAATTGGGAAGACTGCCAGAATACGACTCCTGAGGTCCCTCGTTTGATGCGCGACTCGACATTCACGGTAAAGTCCGATTCTTGTTGAAGCTTCGTCCATTGACTAGTACTTTTCTGTATTTCACATTTTTTCTTTGTTTTCTTCCTTCAGCCACCACTTAGGGTATATATGTTTACGAAGTCTAGATTAAGCCAAATTATTATGTTGTTAGCTTCAACCCCATTATTCCAGTAAAATACCTAGGATTTAGGGTAAGCAAAATCAGGTTAAATCTCGATGCTTTTGTATGCCTCGCGTCCGAATGTTTGGGAGAACCGTTGCGTTTAAAATCAAATTCATCTCAAATATTCTTTGTTAAGGTTAATAACCCTTAACTGGCGACCTTTGGCTAATTAACGTCTGTCTTTGAGGTTAACTTTTGGCTTCAAGTGACAGGTTACGTGTAATCTTGGTTTGCAGGGCCGTAAAATTTACGTAAATTGAATAATACATGATCAACAAGACTCTCACACGTAACAATATATATATATATATATATATATATATATATATATATATATATATATATATATATATATATATATATATATATATATATGTATGTATGTATGTATGTATGTATGTATGTATGTATGTATGTATGTATGTATATATATATATGTATATATATGTATATATATATATATATATATATGTATATGTATATATATATATATATATATATATATATATATATATATATATATATATATATATATATATATATATATATATATATATATATATATATATATATATATATATATATTACAAATTTCAGTATATATAGAATCTTTTCTGTAATGAATATTCATACATTTTCATAATATATTCTATTTAATGTTCTAAGAATATTTTTTGAGGTTACTGATGTCCAGTTGTTTTTGTATTTTTTTTTATTTATCCTTTTACGTTAGTGTTAACAAGATTTTTGTTTTACATTACTTTTTTTCCGAATAGAGGATTAATTTCCTTTCATAATTTTTATGCAGCATTTAAATTTTCTTGGTATATCTTCCCCTTTCAGCTTGATTATCTTTATTTTTTTTATTCTACTGATCTCCTTTCCCTCTACTTTTTTCCTTTGTGTTTTCACTTTCCATTTCTTTTGTTTTTGTTTGCTGTGTTCATATTTATTTTCTTGTAGTATTTTTTTCTCTCGTTATTAATCACCCTATTATCAAAGTATCCTATACCCTCAAAACCTCATTTATCCTCCACTACAGTCAAAGAAAGGTTCTCCTCGTGGAAAAAAAAAATTTTACTGGACACCCTCAGCCATACCACTTGCTGCCACTATTAATAATGTATCGTGTCTACGATATGGTTTCATTTATCACCCTTGCAATATCCTTTCTTTCTCCCTGTTGGCCTTTATGCCAAGAGAGCAACTGCCATCGATCATTTTAAGGAGCCCAAATTTCATTCATTTTACTGACTAATTGCTTTCATTTTCTACTTACATTCTTTTAACAGTATTGAATTAAACCTACAAGAGTTGAATTATTCTTTATTCCTACTAATCATACTCACCCTTCCTAAATGGCATTCATCTTTGCAGTTATATTTTAGAGTGTGATGTATTCACTATTGCAACTATACCATCTTACGAATGTTTATTTTTTATGGGAAGCTCATCTGAAAAATTATCTAAGAAATACTTTCAAGCCATTGGAATATTTTAAGAGACAGTATTTCATGCAGCCAATCACTATTTCATTTCATGAATCAGGTACACGGAAATAGAGTTAATTGAACTATAGCTGATAACAGTAATGAATGCCACAAACCAAGAAATGGCAAGTCATGATTTTCTAGAACACATAAAAGGTGTTCAGACTGCATAATTCTTTTAACTTTTTTAGAATATGCGGGATGGCAAAATGACCTCATTAACCAGAAGTCGCTATCAAATTAAAATTTTGTTAGGTGTTAGGTGTACAAGTTAGTGCCTGAGCGCATATTAATAAACAAAACCTTGCATTTGGTTCAGAAACCAGTACTTTAAGAACCATATAATCACTTACTCAATAGAATCATCTCATTTGTAGGCGAGAAATAAAATGTCTAAATTGTTGTATCAGCTAATGTTTCGTAAACAACAGACAAGATAAGTTGGAACACTACCGAGAAGTATTCATGGTACATTTCAGAGTGTATTTTTTTTTCTTTCCACAGGGGTCTATTTTAACCGGAAAATATAGTAGTTCCTTCTCACTAACTTTCCACATATTTTGTAGAATATAGAAACTTACGGAATGAATTTGTTTGAACTAAAGACCGTTGCTGCCTACTTGATGTCCGGATAAAGCACACACGTTAAATTCATTATCATTTTCTGCATGCTGCCACCTCATGGAGAGGAAAGGAGAGCGTGCGGTAAAAAAATGGAAAATGTACACTTCGTGATATTTTATAGGAGTTAATGAATAAGTAAAAAATAGATAGGAATGAAAATAAATGAATAAATAAACAAGAAAATCAAAGTAAGAAAACAAATTAATTACCAAATACATAGATAAATAGGCATTTATAAAAACAAATAAATAAACAAAGTAAAAACATATGAAAATAAAGTATGTAAAGTATTTTTACTCTTTTTTTTTCCAGAGAGCAAGCGACAGAAGGCCACATAATCCTGGCCGTTCTCCCGAAACGACCAACTTGATGTATCTTCTCTTCAGAGATGCGAAATAAATTGCAGGTTACAAAGACAAAAGCGAGGCTCTGCTGCAACACTTATTTTCGTTAGAGGTCTCGACTCAACAGATAAAGAATAAGAGAAAAAGTCTTTTATACTCTGTTTTTCAGAGGTTAAAAAAGACTACTGCACGCGAATACACATCAGCTAATGGTATAACTTAATGCTCAGTTATCTGATTATAGTTTATTTTCATTTTATGCACACAAACACACACACACGCAGAGAGAGAGAGAGAGAGAGAGAGAGAGAGAGAGAGAGAGAGAGAGAGAGAGAGAGTTGTTTGAATAACGATACTGTTGTCGGTAACAGACAAATAGCTCTACTCTGGTAACTTGGTTTAGCGAAGCTTTATTTTGAAAGACGGCAAACGTTCAGTGACCAAGTCTAATTGGAGACTTCAAGGGATTTTAAAAATCAGTCTTTAAACAAAATGTCTTGATTAAAAAATAAATGAATACGCAGACATACGCAGTGAAATATTTCATATGTAAGGTAATGGAAAATATAATCATATACCTATCAACTCCGTGCATCACCGAATAACAGAAAAAAATTAATAGTAAACAGCAAAGCAAATCCAAATCTCTTTCAAAGTGTTCATTTTATTTTGACAGCACAATCAGGATTCACTACGATGAGGCTAAAGATTTCATAAGCTATGCGTAGGGTATTTTGCCTTCAAACACTGACATATTCTCCTTCATTGTGCGTAGTCTCTTCACAATTTTCCCCAAAGCTCCTTTGCAAACTGATACGGTATTACCCTTAAAATATAAACCATTCAGGGTATATATAAAGAACTTTTATGCTTTTTTAAACCTTTCTTGTGTGTCTTTTTACTTTCGTCATTCTACAAAGTATAGCTTGCATATACTAACCAGACAGTCTTTATGTACTAAACTAAATGGTTGGTGTGTGTATTACATTCTGTCACTCCATATTCTGGCAAACATTTCATTAGTTTTCTTGTGCCCTTTACTATGTTGTATAAATGTCTCTATAAATCTGTGGATCATAAGCCTCTAAAATTACACCTTCGTCTACATTTGAGGCTTAAGTGAATTTCAGATCCTGCAGTTCACCCTTGTTTATAAAAACAAACAACAGCGAGAATTCAGTATGAACATTTTTAGACCCCTGTGCCCGTTTACCTTTTGTCTTCAGCTACTGAAGACTGATTATACACGGTTTGAGATTCTCAAGATGCCGACTCTAATTCAGTTTCCTTAAATTCTATATGAAATTTTATTCAGTGATTGCTTATTACATGACCTTAACCTGTATCTTCTTAGGCTGCATTGACACTTGTTAAACTTCAAAAGTAATTCTGAAGCAAACACCAAAAAGAAGGGGAAAATCGAAAAGCAAATTTACAAAATAAACTTATTCTTTAGGAAAAGAGAGGTAATCCCACACACACTTTAACTCGGAAAGTGAATGCACAAAAAAAAAAAGCTGCAACTTCAGGATACCAAACTATTGCAATAACCAAAACTGGCTACCTCGAAGTCTCATCAAACAGGCCAGTTATTTTGTCTCTGTAACCTGCAATTTATTTCGCATCTCTGAAGGGAAGGCAAATCTAGTTGGCCGTCCCGGGAGGCATTTTCCCGAGATGTAACCGAGTACCGGGACCTTTCCCTGAAAAAAGCGGGACGCCATATCTTAAAAACTAATCATAGAGTTTTCTTGAAAATAATCTCATTATGTTTCCCACACCCAAATTATCGTCTCCTAGAACCAATCTAATCCAACTTAACCCAGCTTAACCTAACCTAGGGGCATGACAAAAAAAACCGGGGCTGGCGCAATACTAAACCTTTTTGTAAAAGAAATCAGAAAAATACTTTATATATTGAGTTTATTTATTTTTTCATAATTTTATTTATCTTAATATATTCTTATTTTTTATTGATTTATTTATTACTTATTTGTTTATCTATGAATTGATATCATTCATAAATGTATATATTTTTGCTCTTTTATTTATTAATTCATTTATTTATTTCTACAAAAATTCGTCAACTATTAATTATATTTTCCAGTCAAAAGAGGCCCATTTGGGTCGAAGGAAATCCACATACAAAAGTAACCAAATACAAAATCTTGGTAGCATTACAACTTATCATATTTTTGTTTACGAAACCTTAGCTAATAGAATGATTTAGACATTTTATCTCTTACCTGAAAACCAGATGAGGTTATTGTGGAAACGAGTCTATAATTTTTTTGGTACAGCTTTCTGAAACTACATACGACCGTTTTTTTATTATTATTTTTTTTTTATTCATACACACGTAGGTATTCACCGACATCTTCATCACGTGAGTAACGGCTAAGTTAACGCTCACATATAGGAACACGCAAAAGTGAGTGAACAGATTTTCATCTAAATACGAGTTTTAGTTGATGTGGTTATTTTGTTAGTCTGCCTAACTTGAAAAAAGAAAGGCACTCTAAACATCTTATACGTGTTCTGAGAAATCAAGGTCCAACCAATTCTTGGTTTGTTACCGGACGTTCCGTACTATTATCAACTGCGGTATAATCAGCTCTAATTTCATGCATTCGTGAAATGAAATATAAAAGTAAAAGTTAATAACTGGTCGCTTGACATACTGTATAAAATTTTCCCATTATCTGAAGAGGTTTCGAAGATAAATTTTCAAATGGGCTTTCTAAAAGCAAAGTAAATATTCGGAAGACGGTCTAGTTTCAATATGGAACGCACAATACTTCAAATTATGAAGTTTAAAAAGATAAAGGGAGAATATGGTTATTAATAATTAAGATTATTCCCATATTCTTGCAAGTATACTTCAGTACAGAGCAAAAAATATAGAAATCAATCAATACCATATATGTATATATGTTATGTAATTTTGAAATGATGGAGAACAGTTGCTCTCGTAGCATAAAGGACATCAAGGAGAAAGAACGAAAAATACCAAGCTGATAGATGACCCACCAGAAAACGAGCACCAGACATTAGTTATAGTAACAGCAAATGGTGTGACCGAGGGAGTCTAGGAAAGGTTCCTTTTGCGCGAGGAAAATCTTTCTTTGACTGTAATGAAAGATTAATGGGGCATTAAAAATATAGGATGCTTTCGTAATACGGTTGTTAATGGTGAAAAAGGGAAAAAGAAAGGCAAGAGAAGCAATGGAAGTGTAGAGAAGGAGACCAGTCAGTGGAATAACAAACGCAGATAAATCTAATCAGGGGGAAAGACACACTAAAAAAACTTATGAAAACTATTACCACTCCATTCGAAAAAGGTAATTTGAGGTAAGTAACATATAAACAACAACCTATAAGAATAAAAAAAAAAAAAGATAAATAAATAAAGAATACAAGATCGACTGGACACCGATGAACACAAAAAGATATTCACAACTATATCAAATAAAATAAATACGAAAATAAACTGAGATTCATTTCACGAAAGAATTTATATAAACTAATGCGTTCAGTAAAATAATAAAAAAAAAGAATAAGAGTGCGTAAAATATGCTGGCGACTATCAAATTTCCTGTTGTTGAAGCATTTAGATATTCTCTCTCTCTCTCTCTCTCTCTCTCTCTCTCTCTCTCTCTCTCTCTCTCTCTCTTTATGAGCATATATTTTTGCCAGTGTCATTTGAGAAGGGAATGCTACAAAAACTATTTCTGGTTTTTGTCTTTTAGATTTTATGGTACTCAAGTGTCCTCGTAAGGGACAGTAAGTAAAATCAAGATTTTCAGGTTATTCATTCTATATTTATTTTTTCATTTCAATCTGAAAGTATATCCTCGATCTAAGAAAAAAAATGTGTTGATATAAAATAGCCTTCCTTACTTGGTGTAAATTGCCTGTGAATAACTGACATCGCCGTTCTGACAAAAGTGATAAGATGAATTTTATCAACGTTGAACAAAGTTTTCTCTCCTAACAGAAGCAACTTAAGAAAGGAAAAGGGAATAAATATTAGTTTGCATCATTAAAGAACCAGATACCAGATACTCCGAGCCGGCAAACGTCCCACAATCTCTCAAGAAACATTATTTTGCGTTTTGTTGACAATTCCTACCCCGATTTTTATTAAGGCCATCTGTACCCTGAGCGTTGGTGAATTGAAGTCCATTCAACTGAAAGAATTGAAATAAAGAAAAAACCACAGGGCGATACAAGCAATCTTTTTTTATGGGTTACCGATGCGAAAGGAAATGGGACTGAGCGGTTAAATTGCCAAGACAAATGTATTCTGTAGAAAGATATATATATATATATGTATATATATATATATATATATATATATATATATATATATATATATATATATATATATATATATATATATATATATATATATATATATATATATATATATATATATATATATATACATATATATATATATATATATATATATATATATATATATATATATATATATATATATATATATCAAATACTAACTAACAAATATCACTTAATATCAAATCATCTGTAGCTTATGAATTGCAACCAAAGTGAATTATAACTGATAAGTGTATCTACCCTGGCCAGAACTGTGTCAGACTTTGGCCTTTGGTTCAGATGCAGTGCTGGAGATTCGTCTTCACCATTCGGCCATCAACAGAGCTGATTCCTGTCGAATTCAAGTTACGTTCTTAGAACTGATCTCATCCTACATCCACCAGTAGAACTAACAGGTAAGTTTGTAATACTTGGCTAATTATGAAGCAACTTTTACACAGGTGACTTTTCTTATACTTACAAATATCAAACCAAAAATATCCCTTGATATCGAATTCATTATACTAGGTCCCAAGCCTGGCCAGAGACGAAGCACTTTTCACTTATTTTGAATTCCCCAAGGATGTAAGTTATGCAAGTCAGTTGCATTATGAATTAACTGATTGTATAAAACTGAATTTGTTCTTGTCTGATTTTCATTTGAGCAACAGCAACCATTACGGCTAGAATTTTATTAACGGCTTCATGGCAGATCTCTCATTGTGAGGTTCATGAATGTCTCAGTAACTTGAGGGAAGACTGAAACTGTATTTGGGACCATCGTTTTTAAAGTGAGGCCAGGAAGAAAATGACATCAAGCATAGCAATCTCTATTACAGCTTACTTGAATCACAACAGACGATAACCTTCCTGGCGTATGCCTACCAGAGAAGTGGATGGCTGACTAGCATTACGAGAAATATCTCACTGAATGCATATTTTCATGATATCTTAATAAATCTCAGTCACGACGTAATAATAAGCAACATTCCGCCTGTACTATGTTATGAAGTGATATGGTACGAGAATAAGGCGAGTTTTCACCTGTGGAAGGCCATGTTCAAATTAATGTAAATGTTACGCTCAAATTGTTTTAGAATACATGATAATTAATAACAGGTATCGGTGTCTGACTCAGAAATAAAGAATTTCAAAGTTGAATTGACGAAATTTAGGTCAGCCGCAGGCCAAACTACCATTCCATAACAAACAGTTATGAAGACCACCTAAATAATCTCATTAGAACCGAGCTGTCATATGCGTTTTACAATTGGAGATTTATTCATGTTTCCAAGAAAATCGCTATTGAAGTTTTTGTTCTTGATAATTATTTCTTTTGCGAAAACAAATTACAGAGTAATATAGATTTAAGTCAGTTCTCATTGTTCTTGTTCACAGCCTTCAAGTAATGTTTGCAAACTGATAAGAGCACGTATAAAATTTGTCAGCGTTTAATCTTTGGAATAAATAGCTATAAAATCATCCCTATAAAAACCACAAAAAGGGGCAGATACACAAATCCAGTTTATATTGAATGCTGAATTCTACTTTACAGTTATTCAAATCCCTTAAACCTTTTTGTTATTTTCGCTATTTCGAAGAAAGACGGAGAACTGAGTGCTGCTCGTGATGTTTTTTAAGAAGCCAAGCGAGGGAACGAGAACCTTGATGCTAACTAGGTTAGATTGCTTTCCTCTTCCGACATTCAACTTTGATTTGAGCAAATTACAGCCCCTTGTTGGTCTTACGAGGAATATCCTGACAAAATTCAAGTTAACTGCCATTGGGGTAAGGGAATAAGTTACTAAAAATAAAGACAGTGTCCCTGTCAATGCTATGTTCTTATAAGGTCGACCATCCCTTAAAATATGAGCTGTAGTTGAAACGGCAGAGTCTCTTTAAGGACGCTCTTTAATATTTGGCGTCGCTCATCTTGTAAGTTATAGGCTGATCTAATCTCCATTCCCTTTTGGCGGGTTTGGCTCCTGTTTAACGAAGTGATGAAGTAATTAGTGGAGGACCTCCAAGGGACCATTAAGGGCCGTTAAGAGGGGAGCCAGGAATTTGTCCACTGCTGATTCCTAATCCCCTTTTGATTAGAGAAGGAATGCTAAGAAATTTTAATGATTAAACAATTCGTTAGTTCCAGCTTGTGTGATGAGCGACACTTAGGAAATTTCATACGGAAGCAATATTTCATCCTTGGAGGTTTATCGTGCAATCATTTGGGTTCGGAAATAGTAAGTCATTGAAGTAATATTTGCTGTAACGAGAAATATGTATTATATAAGCCCTAGAATTATGAAAAACATGCAGACCATGTTACTGACACCTTTAGTTTTATTATTTTGTTTTTACACGAGGAGAATCAACTACGTCAGTTCTCATGAAAATGTCTTGAGCTCTGTGCAAGCAGCTACAGGTTTTCAAGGTTTCATCATCAGTTGACTCTGAGACAATTAGCGCAATCATTTTAATAACATACTGAGAATTCACGGTGTAATGGCATCCACGACCTTAGAATGGTTTTTAAAAAATTTGGATTAATCGGTACTCGTCTGCTAACCATAAATCATTTAATGTTTTCAAATCCACTTTGCCACAGGGCATTCAATTGGAATTTGAAAGTTTCATTAAAAGGCTGGTCAATATGTGAAGAAAGTAAATAATTTGCCTTTTGCATTGCGTTTTACTCCCCAGTACGAGCAGTCCATACCCACATCCATCCTAAGAATGAAAGCTCTCATACCATAAGGAGCTTACTTTGTCTTTTGAGCATAAAGACATGTGGCACTACTGTTATTCAAGAGGGACATTGACAAAACGAGCTGCGTTTTCTTAAAAAGGGAGGTATTTTACGAAGTTGCTCTTAGGATTGAAAAGCAGCGCCAGTGGTAATTTTTATTCAGCATTTTGCAAAATCCTTGTGTGTAAGTCAGCAAATGATGAAACAGCATTGACTTTACAGAATTCTCTTGCAGAAAATTATGCACTGGGAAGCACTATTGGGTAGACATGCCGCTGTATCTAGCTCCATTTGTTCATGAGTGAGGTACAGCAACTATTAATGCTAAGACATTGGATATGTTCATTTTAAGTGTCTATCAATACTTTACTTCCAGGATAAATATGGTATCTAGTACGATGATAATTGTTGAAGACTGGAACCGTATCATTTCAAGGAAAGACTTTTCAAACCTTCGAAACAGCTATTTTTCTAAGCTATTGCAGCAGACTGGTACGGTGACAAATTTACACGATGCCCATAACAAGTATATGGAAATATATGGTTACAGTAAAGTCTTACGATTCTCGGATAAACATAATTTATGTTTCCGCATTGTTAAGGAAATAATAAAAGATACAAAAAACATTTTTATCATTGTTTCAGGAAGCAATTGTCACTCTGTCATTTCGAATGTTCTGGATTTCTTTCAGTATTCATCGTGTCATTTCATATGTTGTGACAACGCCTCTCTAGATCAATTTCTTCAAGAACCTTCCATACGGATATTGGAAGAGATGGTCATACCTATTGTTTCCCGGGCTTCAGAATTGATTAGAAACGTATTTTTATTTTCAGAGAGAGAGAGAGAGAGAGAGAGAGAGAGAGAGAGAGAGAGAAGACCCAAGAAGAAGAAGAAGAAGAAGAAAAGAAGAAGAAGAAGAAGAAGGAGAGAGAGAGAGAGAAGAAGGAGAAATTTTTTAATCAACAAAAGAAGAAGAAGAAGAAGAAGAAGAAGAAGAAGAGAAGAAGAGAAGAGAGAGATTGAGAAGAGATTCCAGAGAGAGAGAGTTTAGGTTTTCTGGTTGTCCCATTTGATGCCCAGGATTACTGTAGTCTGATCATTTATGCCATGATAGGGGCATTGTAATCACTCCTTATTCTAATTACGTAGAGTGCAAGTGTCCTTTCATTACGGAGGATGAAAGGTGATCTTCTGGTGATCAGTATCATACATAGATTCAACTTTTGTTAAAGTTTTATTTAGAGAGCATCAAATACTACTTCCATATACAATATATATATATATATATATATATATATATATATATATATATATATATATATATATATATATATATATATATATATATATATATTATCATCTCGGCTTACAATGCTTTGTCGCTGTTTTTCTTCATTAATTCAAATTCTTAGCACCGAACTTTCCAGGAAAGCATGTTTTTAGCTTTTACGATAACGAAGAATTTAGAAACTGGAAATAAGGCAACACAGGTTGTTAGAATTCCCATTAGGGATAACGACCATAGATATCCCATTATGAAAATCGAAGAAGCCCACATCAGCTAAAAAAAATAATAAGTCTTTTAGATGGTCCTTATTCACGGTCGCAGAAAAATAACCCTTTAAGGTCTTTGTGGGAGCCTTCCAGTAATAAGCTCATCACTTGGTTAAACAGCAACCAAAGACCACCTAGTGATAAAAAGAAATTAGATTGCAAAACGCTACAATTTACCCAAAAGAAGGCTAACAGAAATGAAAGAGAGCCCATAAAGGGAGAATGGTACTTTGATCCAAATATGAGAGAGAGAGAGAGAGAGAGAGAGAGAGAGAGAGAGAGAGAGAGAGAGAATTCCCTCATTGTTAAAGAGATTACAAACTTGTTGGTAAAAAAACGAATGTCGGATCTCCTTACAAGCAACTGAGTGGTAATCTTCAACATCCTGTTACAAGAAAACAAATAAAAGTCTTTGTTCTTTCTTTAAGCGGAAAATATTCCACATTGAGCAACAGAATTTACAAGATTTAAGATAATTTTATTATCAATAACTAAAGTGGCAATCATGGCAAGAATGTCAGAGATAATAGCTGTATTGGGAATGAATAAATAAAGGATATTATTGTACTGCATAGGATACAATGCTCATATAAAAGTCGATGAAATAAATCTCATTTATGTATGTACATGAAACATAGTACTAGGAAAATGACTAATACTTTACTGAGGAAAGGAAATATTTACAAAATAACGATTTTAATTATAATATATATAAATATGTATATATATATATATATATATATATATATATATATATATATATATATATATATATATATATTATATGGATTAGTAAGAAAAGTTTACAAAATAACGAGAATTATTACATATATATATATATATATATATATATATATATATATATATATATATATATTATATATATATATATATATATATATATATATATATATATATATATATATATATATATACATATGTGTGTGTGTCTGTATGTGTGTGTGTGTGTGTGTGTAATTTTAATAGCCACAATGCCCTCTTAACACTTGAAATCTTCTCGTGTTTTGGATAACTTGTCACTACAAAGCCTTAAGATCCAAGTGCAAGAAATACAAAGAGGGCATTCTGGTTATTACAATTACATATGTATCAGGTAGATAGTGACCAGTAGATTCTGATATATATATATATATATATATATATATATATATATATATATATATATATATATTTATATATATATATATACAATATATGTATATATATTATATATACATGTATAAACATATATATATATATATATATATATATATATATATATATATATATATATATATAATGTGTGTGTGTTTATGTATTAATATATATTCACAAACATTAAGCTACAAATATCATTTGATATCTAGTTCACTATACCTCAGGGATAATGTACACTCAAGGGGAATTATAACTGATAAGCGCTTCGTTAACCAGTGGGATTCGAATTGCCAACTGATTGGGAAGCGACGACACTCAGTGACGTTTTTATGACAAAAATTCATAAATAGCTACGCGTCACAAATGTATCTTCAGCTAGCACGGTGGAGGCTTCCACATCGATTCTAGGTACATACAGTACAACCTTAATTCGACATGCAAGTGTACTGCAGAGTCTTGATGGCTCAGTGGTAAAAACGACAGTTTAATATTTGTTTCTTAACAAGTCGGCAGTTCGAATCCCACTGTACTGGTGACGAAGCGCTAATCAATTATAACCGCCATCAGGTGTATGTTATTCGAGAGATTTAGTGAGGTGGGTATTAAACGACTTATGCAGATTCATATTTATGAATATAAAAAATGTCACATTATATGTGACAAAAATATATACATACATTACACACACACACACACACACACTCACATTTATATTTATATATATATATATATATATATATATATATATATATATATATATATATATATATATATGTGTGTGTGTGTGTGTGTGTGTTAGTGTGTGTGTGTGTGTGTGTGTGTGCCAAACATATTCAGAAAAATAAAGTAGATTTCTAGATCTCCGTGTCACTGGCATCATTGGAATGGATGCATTTTTTATTCATTCTTGGTACTATTCCTGCCTCAACTTCCTGAATCGCCACGTGTGTGGACGCACCCTTATTCCAGAGTTTGTGGCTCTTGATTTTGCCGTGGATGCAATTTACAGTATATGTAAAACACATTTCAATCTGCGATCTTGAAGTTAGGCCGATTCCCTTAGGAGATCATTTTTATATCATCCTTACATACATGAAGTGATATAACCAAGTTTCTTTAAAATCCTTAAAGTTACCATTAATGGTGGTTTCTTAGTCAGGAAGCTACCCCTAAATTTATAGGATACGTGTAGGGGCATATAAGTTCATATTATACAAATTCCTGCATTCATTTACTGCTTTCAATATTTTGATGACTTATGCTAAACTTTTTTTCTTCAACCGTTAATTTTTGCAACCAATTTTTCTGTTTTGTTATAAGACTGAGCACCCCTGATCCCCAACCTTTCAGCTCACATTAGGGAGCCGCGTAAGGTATGTAGCCAGCTATTTTTGCATCATAATCATATGGACGGTTAGATTTTTGAAGAGTTTTTGTGTGTAGGTTTTTGTGCTTTTGGAAGGCCGTGGAATACCGCTTACACATAATATGTTAATATTGCAGATATCATACAAACAAATTAAAAAATTAAATATATATAATATATATATATATATATATATATATATATATATATATATGACTATTTATCACATCATATGATTCATATACAATCAGAAAGCTACAAACGTTTTCTTATCAAGATAAGGTATAAAAACCTATACACCCCAGTTACCTTAAAACTGCCCGATAACGCTTCTGCATATATATTACACAGGTGACTCATTATTAATAATTAAATTCACAGATGAAAATTTTAGATCATCCTGAGCATTCACAGCGAAAAACCCTTTTCTCGTGAAAAATTCTTTGGACGATCTTTTTCCCAAAGCTGACGCACTAACCTTTCTTGTGTAGAAAATGGTTAGTGCGTCACTTGTGATTCCTGATTCCTCGTCCGTTCTGGTTCGATTTTCAACGACGGTTTTTAATTATTATTTTTCTCAACAAAAATACTGATTCAACTTTTATAAAATTCTTATTTATACAGTTGATAAGATGAAACTCTATTTTGCATCATAATCCTCAGTTGCTTATTCCATTATAATATATTTGTATATATATATATATATGTATATATATATATATATATATATATATATATATTCTCTCTATATATATATATATATATAATATATATATATATATATATATATATATATATATATACCTACACTTCTATTTTAGCAAAGGTAGAAAATTATCTCTCTCTCCTCTCTCTCTCTCTCTCTCTCTCTCTCTCTCTGGAAGAAAGAAAATCTCTCTGTTTTATTTACTATCTCAAAATCGATTACAAATGGGAGGGAAGTACGCATTGCTAAAATATTTTGCCATAACTAACTTTAAGCTTAGTTCGAAGTTATCAAATGGGTCTAGTAACTGAGATCGTTCAATTGCTATAAGTAACATTCACCCCAGTTAGCTCTCAAAGCATGGAAGCTGGGATTCCGCTTCTTTCAGGGGGAGGATTATGCTCAAGTGCATCTAAAGAAGGAGGAAACGATGCCAAAGCACCGTGGAGTATCAAAGTTCGGTAGTTTATGAAGCTTGGACCACTTTTGTTGGCTGGGACGTTTATGCGGCTATTTCCTCCCCCGCTGACGAATCTGGGAGGGTCGTTTCCGCCTGCCATGCTGTCTCTCGGTGAGACGAAAGCTTGGGAAACTCAGCTGTATTCCATTCAGTTTGTGAAAAATAATTCTAAAGATGCTGAATTACGTGCAAGTGAAGGAGAAATATTGCGCAAACAATCCCTTGCTTTCGTGAACAGAATACTCTCATTCCTCATTATTAATCCAATGAGCTTTAGCGCTGGGAAAATAAAACTACAGTAGTGTCCAGAGGATGAACTTGACGTTTTGTTATAACTCGTGTCTTTACTGCATGGAAATAGCAAAGACAGAAAAATTCCATAAAATGAATATAAAACTTCACTTCCTGGTTTCTGAATTTCTCATCGTTATAGGAAACAGCTGAATCTGGTGTCTTCTTTCTTTCTTTCCGTAGATCACGTTTTAAAATGACACAGACGCCTAACTGAAATAATATTTTTACACGCACTTAAGAAAAATAACCTGCATGCTGGCTAACGCAATGTTTGCTCTCTCACAGGGCACTCGATCATATCGAACTCTCTACATATCTTTGCTTGACGGTTCCTATTATGAGTGAGGAGATATTGTAAACAACTAAATCTATTACCAAATGACAGTTGACATCTCCAGGTAGTCCATTATGACAGCATAGCTCGGGAATCAGGATCAGACGCAGCTTTATGTTTTGGTATGTGAGTGTGCAGGAGTAAACACTGGTTCTAAGGTTATTATTTATTTATTTATTCTTCTATCTCTTATCTCTTTGTACTATTTAATTGTGTGTTGTATCTCTATTTATTTCTACTCTTGCATTCTTTACCTTATTTCATTATTTCATAAATTCTTAGTATAATCTGGCTTGATTTTTTTCATGAATTTTATACTGTCATCATATAAAGAATGTGGGAACTTCCCAAGAGGATTACGGGAATTTTAAGATGCTCTCTAGAAATAAGTGCTGCTTTAAAAAAGCTGTCCATTTGTCGATGGTAAGTCTCAAACTTCCCTAGACCTGAAAATATCCCAAAGTCCTTCGCTAATGAATACAACAGCTATTGACAATCATCAGTTAAATCCCACAGTACTCGACCTAGGTCATCTGATACACCTTTACTTCTTAAATATTCCAATTTTTTTTCAAGAACCATTAAAAATTGTCTGACATATTTACACCTAAATCCAGATACAAACATTGCTGCATGGCACAAACAGTATCACTTCTGATTTTATCTGATTTTCAAAAAATGTAGGCAGTAGTAATTCTTACAATTCAGAGATTTTCCTAAGTTTTGAAATGGGAATATATAGGCAATTGGAAAACTGCACGTTTTTCATGTACAGAGAAATACTTTTATCAGCTTTTGACAGTCTTTGCTTATCTGTGACCCATGGCCTTCAAAAATGACTCTGCGTCATAACCCGTGGTTCGAATAATCATAGATCTATTGGGTACGTCGTGCCAAATTAGATGGCCGAAGTAAAAGATGACAATAGGAATACCTTCAGTAGCATGATGACGAAGTTTAAAAATATTAACAATCTATAATTTCATTATCACCAATAAAGTATGTAAACGCAATATCGTTAAGAGGTATTCCACCTAAGTGGTAAGACTGTCTTTTAGGGCGTTGCCTTATTGCAGATGTGAAAATAACTCTCGTTGTCAGGTACCTCTTTTACGGTTAATTTGAATGGGGCGCATCTATAGAACTCTAGGTGTGATGTTTGGTGATGTTCATTTGCAGTGCCTTAGAAAAAGCACATATTAATAAATACATTTTATACCCAATAAAACTCATAATATCGCATACGTTTTATGCTCCACAGAACCCACAATAACACATGCATTTCATAATCAATTAAACTCCCTGACAGGATGATTTGGGTGTGGCAAAATATAGTTTTTTTTTTATTTACAAGGGTGTGGAGAGAAGGAAGAGACTGCTTTGTAACGTACATTAGGCTATACGACTAGAAAAGAAAGTACACACTTGTTTGCTCGTTTCTGAAATTTCGCCATACATAAAGAATCCTGACAAGAGCGAAGTACTTTCAAGGCTCTTAAAAATGTTTAAAAGATTTCCTCATCCCTTCATCATGATCCTGAACTTACTGAAGATAGTAGGAGGATTCCCATATCGTCTGACTCTTGTAGGACAGACGTGGAGCGAAGCAATTAAAACCGAAGATAATCAAGAAACTACAACTGGAGTGACAGACAAGGTTATCTTTGTGAAGAGTTCCTTAGCAAATGTCTGGTCTCTTCTTTTACTGATTGCTACTTTCTCAGGTTCTGTTGCGTTCACTGTGTGTGCTATTCACAGCCAAATATACGTGCAAGATCTCCTCTTTCTTATTACCATATATATTGTGCTATACTGTACAGTTGTTTTGCAAGTTTATCTTCTAGTGAGCAAGAAAACTTTGGCCAAAGTGGCAAAGCTTATGGCAAAAGAAATTCATGGAAAGAAAGACAGACATTTTGATCAGTTCCTGGCTCTCTTTGTGATACTGGCATGCGCTTTTGCTGCTTCTCTCGCAATGGAATCTTTTTTGTTAAAAAGTGCATATACCTTCAATGATCCGAGAAATAAGTGTATGAACATTTCTTTTACACTTGTCTATGCACAAAATATTATGTTGACTTGCTTCACAACATTTGGCCTAATCTATTCCGTCTCAAGGACACTGTCTCTGAAAATTGATAAAGAAATAACCTACCACTACAATGAGTGGATCCTTCGCGATGTGGCCAGTAATGAGGCCAAAGCTATACTGGGATACCAAGTGACCCAAACTTCACATAATGGTCTGTTCGGGAAACGAAAATCAGAGTCCAGTGCAAAGGATGGAACATCAGTGTCTAAACATGACCGCTTGCAGTTTTTGGGAGATATCCATGTCGTTGAGTCTGAATATGCTGCCTCTACTGATGACCAAAATAAAGTGAAAATTGAGAATCTCTGTTTGCTGTTGATCAGAGTTGACGAAATTATAAGAATATTGATACAGTTTGAAGCTTTGCCCCTTGTTTTAACACTTTGCACAAATACAATGAGCTCACTTGGCTTCATTTATGGATTATTTGTGAGGAACTATCGCGGGCTATATATTTTTGCAGCTTTATCTTTTGCACCATTGGCCATCTCAGTCTTATGTTCACCAGACTGCCTGCCCTTGAAGGTAAGTGTACTTTTAGCACATTAAAGCACAATCAACTTAGATTTCTTTCGAAAAAGTAATTACAGCGCTTATATTTGTACATTTCACGACTGACTTGACAGCACCTAATTGTTACAATAAGAACTATATTCAGCATCACACAAAGTGTTAGAACTGTCACTATATATGGAAGACACTTTCTTCTATTATAAACATACAAAACGGACTATATACATATATATATATATATATATATATATATATATATATATATATATATATATATATATATATATATATATATATATATATATATATATATATATATATATATATATATATATATATATATATATATATATATATATATTATATATATATATATATATATATATATTATTTAAGCAGTTTTTTATACTATTTACTAATTTATGGAGTTAAAATTTGTAAAATGATGAAAAGTTTTGACCATTATATACTTCATAAAAGGTACGTGTAGATTAAGATTGCTGCTAACTTGCTGAATGATTTTAATACTTGCACAATGTGACGCTGAAGCATTTTCAGACTATGCAGATTTGATACTGATATCTACATATATAAAACAAAATATATATATATATATATATATATATATATATATATATAAAAACTATATATATATATATATAAACATATATTCTGAACAAATTTCTATATATATAAATAGTATATTTTAAAATATATATAAAATACTATATATTCACGTATCGTGGGCGAGGAAGCTCCGTGGAGGTCCTGTGTGTGTGTATGTTTTATGTAGAATATTTACGTACATATATATTATATATCTATACACACACACACATTAGACATACAATATATATATATATATATATATATATATATATATATATATATCAGTGATTGTAGTTTCAAAATGCTTTAATGTGTCGTTGTGAAAATATTGAAATGATTCAAGTTAACAGCAATTTTATGCTACACGTAACTTTTATGAAGTTTATGAAAGTCATGTCTTATCATTTTACAAAGGTCAGCCAAAAGAAAAGTACTACTACAAAGCATAAATCTGAATAATATGTAAGAAAGGATGCAATTGTTTCAAATTATTTCGGAGCAATTCAATTCTTTATTCTAAGAACCATATGAAAACTACATCATTTTTTTTACTTCATGAAAGCCTTAGCAATTTCATAAATATTATTGAAATACTGAATTTATTTCATCATTTGATAAAACAAAATATGAAATACTTAACGTACAATGTTTAAAGTAACAGATAATTCGTAACTTAAATGTCGAAAAGAAAACGGGTATATGAAAGAAATATGTAAAACGTGGCCTGACTATGGTATATTAAATCCCATGTATTATACAGTTAAGATCATTCTAAAACTGTCATTCCATTTAAAAAAAAAAAATTCTCTTAGAATCCATTCTAATTAGTTTACTAACTGTAATTTATAATCAAGGAATGAAATACTTACAAGAGAATACTCCCTGAGTGTACAGCACAAAATCTTTCCGCAGAAGAAGTCGTGGGCGAGGAAGCTCCGCCGACTGGAGAAGATCCTGAGGAATGAAGAGCGGTGTTTGGAAGTAAGTTTCTGTTATGCCTCACAAGTTCCAAATAGTTGCAAAAAAATATATATGTATGTATATATATATTTCATTTCCCAAGGATTATTCTCCAACCTCTGGATGAAACATGACTAAGTTGTGTACATTCTAGCATAACTGAAACGCATTGAGCAATTTCAATCAAAATTAGTATACGTATGACTTATTATCTGGAAAATAATACTGTGGGGGTAAGACATCACTAGCACCAAAGGGCACCAAAGGGGGTGGGGGTGGGAAGGGTTTCCCTGAAATGGGGCTGGTTCTCCCCACAGACTTAATTATTGAATAAACTTACGGGTTTATCATACCTCATTTCGGTATGCATATGACTTACTATCTGGAAAAGTACACTGTTGGGGTTAGACATCACTGGAACCGAAGGGAGTTGGTGTTGGAAGGAGATGATATGTAAAAATAACCAAAAACGACAGATAATGTAACTGAAGCAACTATCTTAACAGGAAAGAGAGAGAGAGAGAGAGAGAGAGAGAGAGAGAGAGAGAGAGAGAGAGAGAGAGAGATTATCGGTTGTCACCCACAGTTTTCCTGGGCAGTGCTGGTTGATCAGCTAGTGTAATATATATATATATATATATATATATATATATATATATATATATATATATATATATATATATATATATATATATATATATATATGTATATATATATATATATATATGTATATATATATATATATATATATATATATATATAACATGTGTGTGGACGTGTGTGTGTGATATAATGTGGTCATGAATAATTACTGATTCATATCTGGAATCCTTCTCTTATCACAGGTTCGTCACGTGATCGCATTGCTGGAGTCGCACTTAGAATTTGCACCTTTCAACCTGTTCACTCTGAGTGGGCGATGCGTTATACCTGTAAGTAATCAGTGTAAGCTGTGATCCTGATCCTCTCTTAATTCTTTTAGTTGTCAGTACTTGAATTTTACCAGAATTATCATTCCATAATCAATCTTCTAAAATAAAAACAGAAGACATAATAAGATAGCCCGTGTATGGCCGGTCTCAGATTAAGAGAGAAAATACCCTGCTTTTGCACTAGCGGAGCAGCAGTGATGATATATATGAATTTTTAATGCTACCGACTTTTAGAAAATGACATCTTTATCACAGACATGTTATTTCCCAGATCACCATTTTGAACTGTGACATCGAATTCAAACGAAATCGAATGTTTCAGAAAATTAAAATTTCTTATGGAGTTAAGAGGTTTGTCATGCACAAATTCACTAAATGTATCGAAGGGTAAAAGGAACAAAGAGATTTCGAAGATCTGGAGTCAGAACCAGTGATAAATTTCATATTAATTTTGTTTGATCGTTACTGCTAAAGGTTTTACATTCACGCATAAGTGGACAGAAATTATTCTAATAGAAAATTATTTTTTTGAAAATAGATATTTCTGAGTAATCAAGCTAATCACCATCTGTCACTTGCATTACCTAATGGACCTGATTTTAAGGAATTAGGGTATGTGAAGTTTGTTATGTTTCCGCAGATTCTGAGCACCATAGCAACGTACTTCTTCATTGTTGTGCAGCTCACTGCCTGAAAATCCACTCGGTACCAATGGCACCCAGTCCTAGACTTCCCTCACTGGAACGTTTCTTTACGATCTGATGTTCCTGTCCTCTCCCTGAAGAAGCTCACCTCTACCCAGATGAGTTTTTGGATTACTTATTTTCAAAAAATAAGAATCAGACGAAAGAAAGGGATACTGTATTTAAAGAAATTAGTCTAATTTCTCAAGAATTTACCTCATTTTTTCTACTAAACGTGTATGGAAAATATCCACGTCGCTCATCATGATGTTCAAGTCTTTATTGATACTAAATTCCAGTATATCACTTTTGTAATACAACACAGAGCTTCATGATCGGTGTAGTTCGAACAAGAAATTGTACTGGCATAGATATTCATTATATTTTATGTTAAAAGGTTTAAGTATTGAACGTTACGTCGCTGTCTCTTGGTTTATTTAGAAATTGTAGATATTGAAGTTTTATCTGTAGTTAAGAAATATCAAGTTAGCAGTTCATTACTCAGTGGTGATGAGCAGTAAACTTTTTAGAAATATATTATTATCTAAACATTACTCTTATATGTAATTTATAATAGCAACGAAGGCACTTAGCTAACATTCTTGGGTTGAGATGTATTTTAGCTTCTAATAAAAACCAATGAAACATTTCTTTCATGAGTAATTAGTTTATCAGTACATGTTAATATGTTATTTAATCCTTTACCACTTCTAAATTCTTACGGTCAATTTCAGTATCAGAGGTAAATACAGTACTACTGATGATTTGTTCGACTAACTTAATTCTTAACATATTTTGGAATAGCAGTAATACTTGTCTTATTTTGTCTGTCTTCTACGGATCTGAGTAGAACAATGTCATTTACATTCTCGAAAAATTTTAGTTGGCCTCCTGCTTATATTAAATCTTCCTTCAGACCCACTCCTCCTCTCCATAAACATTCATCACTTAATTTACGTACTATAAATGATTTTTCCACAATTGTTCATTACTTTGGGAAAGCAAATTTCATTCTCATGTGAAATCAGTAATTGCGTTTGAAAATTGATGTTGACTGTTTGTAATAAAAGAAGTCAAATGATTCTGTCTGTAACAAGCTGAGTTTATCCATTAGATAAATTTGCATATATTTGATTAGTTAATATAGCCTTCTCTCATAAAGTATTACTCTCTTAGCATAGTCATACCGTAGGTACTCTCTGCTACTCTTTAGTGCCATTCAGCTATACAAAGTCTCTGGACTTTTAATTCACCTCTTCATTTTTTCCCCTTCGTCTTTAGAAAGACTTCGAAAGCACGTTATCTTTTTGTTTGGTGTCCAATAATATTTCGAGTCTCTTTGCTCCAGTTCCGATGATTTTCTTTTTATTATAGCAGTAAGCACAGAATTATGTAATGCTCACAATAGGCAGATTAGTTTTGGAGTTTCTTCTTAGTACTCAAGGCAGTGGTTTCGTGGGTGTTCCGTTCCGTAATTTGTTAATTTCTATTTTATAATAAATTTTTTTCTGGTCTGTTACTCCTCTAGTTCATGAAGTTTCTAATAATATTGTCCTTTAAAATTAATCTTTTGCCTGCTCATAGTCATGTGCAAATCACTCTGTTCTGTAAAACTCAATAAAAATTGAAATATGCATCACCTCCTTTTCATCTTCCTATTTATACAAAGTATCCGACTTTCTCAGTGTCAACATTTACCTGATCATATACATATATGTACAGTACATACTTTTATTAGCTTTTAACAATTTTTGCCTATCTGTGAACTTTGGCCTTCAAAAATGGTTCAAATAATCACAGGTCTATGGGAGTACCATCCTGCCAAATTAGATGGAGATGTGAAGGTGATAATAATAACACCTTCAGTACAGTGATATGAAGTGTAATTATTATAATAATAGTAGTAATCATATAATTTCACTACATCCTTTCCATCGAGCAGCCTAGCACTTCAGTCATATAAATCTATCAAGACTGTCAGAACGAGTTTGTTTTCAAGTTTCGAGTTCCCGGAACCTTTGCTCATTCTCTTTAATTATGCAAACGTAATTGCGTTAAGATGTACTCGACCCTATTGGTAATACTGTCATTCAGGGCGTTGCCTTCGGGTAAGTATGAAAATAGCCCCCGTTGTCAGATACCTCTGTTACGATTAATTTGAATGGGGTGCATGATAATATTGGCAAGCAGTAGAAAGAGCACATGCATTTTATACTCCATACAACACCTAATAACACATGCATATTATATTCCATAAATCACTTAATAACTTATACTCCAGAAGTCTTCCTGGCAGGATGATTTGGGTGTGGCAAATTATTTTTTTGTTTGTTTACAAGGGTGTGAAGCAAGGGAGAAACTACGTTTAACGTATATTAGGCTCTTCGACTAGACAAGAGAGCACAACTCGATTGCTCGTGTCTGCAACTTCTTCTTCTACCAAGAATCCTGAGAAGAACGAAGTATTTTCAAGGCTCTTAAAAATGTTTAAAAGATTTCCTCATCCCTTTATCATGATCCTGTACTTGCTGAAGATATTAGGAGGATTCCCATATCGTCTGACTCTTGTGGGACAGAAATGGAGCAAAGCAAATAAGATCGAAGATAATCGAGTAACTACAACTGGAGTGACAGACAAGATTATCTTTGTAAAGAGTTCCTTAGCATATGTCTGGTCTCTTCTTTTACTGATTGCCACTCTCTCAAATTCCGTTGGGTACACCGTGTGTACTAATCACAGTGAAAAAGGCGCGCAAGGTATCCTCTATTATATTACCATGCATATGATGTCATACTGTACACCTGTTTTGCAAGTTTATCTTCTAGTGAATAAGAAAACTTTAGAAGAAGTGGCGAAGCTTATGACGGAAGAAATCTATGGAAAGAAAAATGTACATTTTAATCAGTTCCTAACTCTCTTTATGATACTGGCTTGTACTTTTGTTTCCATTCTCGCAATGGAATCTTTTTTGTTAAAAAATACTTTTGCTGCCAGTGATCCAAAACAGTTGTGTGTGTACATTTCCTTTACACTTGTCTACGCCCAAAGCATTAGCCTAACTTGCTTCACAACATTTGGCCTAATCTATTCTGTCTCAAGGACACTGTCTGTGAAAATTGATAAAGAAATAACCCACCAATACAATGAGTGGATCCTTTGTGATGTGTCCAGTAGTGAGACCAAAGCTATACTGGGATACCAAGAGACCCAATCTCCACATAATAGTCTGTTCAGGAAACGAAAATTAGAGTCCAATGCAAAGAATGAAACACTAGTGTCTAGACATGACCACTTGCAATTTATGGGAGATATTAATGGCATTGAGTCTAGAAATGCTGCCTCTACTGATGACCAAAATAACAAAAAGAAATTTGAGAATCTCTGTTTGGTGTTGATCAAAATTGATGAAATTGTTGAAAAATTAATACAGTTTGAAGCTTTGCCTGTTGTTTTAACACTGTGCACTTACACAATGCGCTCAATTGGATTCATTTACGGATTATTTGTGGCAAACATTCGTGGGTTATATATATTTGCAGCTTTATTTTTTGCACCATTAGCTGTCTCAGTTTTATGTTCACCAGACTGCCTCGTATTAAAGGTAAGTGCATTTACAGCACATTAAAGCACAATTAACTTAGGATAGTATAGAATAAGTAATCGCACTGCATATATCTGTACATTTCATGACTGACTTGACAGCATCTTACAGTTACAATGAGTACTATGATCAGGATCACAGAATTAATTTTTGGGGAGGGTAGAAAAAAGGCACTGAGGCTTCAAGCCCACATACTGCGTAAGGACTGTCTCTATACATGAAAACCACACCCACCCACACACACACACACACACACACACACACACACACACACACATACACATATATATATACACACATATATATATATATATAGGGTGGCTGCATAGTTTGAAGATGTTTGAACGTCACTTTGTTTCAAATATTAAAATCATTCAGCAAGTTAGCAGCAATCTTAAATTACACGTAGCTTTCATGAAGCAAATAATGTTCAAAACTTAACGTTTCACAAAGTTGAGTCAAAAGAACAGCAAATAGTTAAAAAAAAAAAAAAACAATTATAATACTTTCGCCAGACAAAGCAGAAATCGGAATAAAATACAATAAATAATAAAATTTCTGCAAATTATATTGGAGCACTTCTACTTTTTATTATTTGTATTATAAGAAAACTACGTCATTTATTCTTTTTTTTACTTTTGGAATATACCTTAATAATTCCTTAAACATTATTGAAATACTTAATTTATTTCAATATTTGGTACTGAATTTATTTCAACATTTGATACTGAATGTATTTCAGTATTTGATAAAACAAAATATATGCCTAAAATACCCTGTTTAACATAACAGATATTTCGTAACTTAACTGTCGGAAAGAAAATCAGATATAAGAAAGAAATATTTATAAACTGACCTGAGTATAGTACATTAAATGCCGTGTGTCTGAAGACAATTCTAAAACAGGCATTCTATTGGGGAAAATTTGCTATTAGAATTCATTTCGTTCAGTCCACTAACTAAAATTATAAATCATTTAGTGAAATACTTACGAGAATATACTTCCCGAGTTGACGTCACAAAACTTTTCCGCAGAGGAAGTCGTGGGCGACGAAGCTCCGCCGACTGGAGAAGGTCCTGAGGAATGAAGAGCGGCGTTTAGAAGTAAGTTTCATTTTTGTCTCACGAGTTCCAGAAAGAGAATCTTTTACCTTTTCATCACGTACTTGCACCTCTAATTATTCATTGGTTTCACATTCTATCATCCGCTATTCTGTACGTGACCTAGCAATCTCTAAACATACATTTCATCCAAGCTAACCTTTCAACTACCTCTACCTGAGGACAACAACACATATACACTAATATATTGATATAAATATATATATATATATATATATATATATATATATATATATATATATATATATATATATATATATATATATATATATATATATATATATATATTTATATCAATTGTATTAGGGTTCAATAAGATGGTATGGTTTAGATTCCAGATTCTTTGATGTACAAAGTACAAGCTTTCGACGGAATACAGTCTTCTTCTTTGGGTATACTGTATACCAATGCACTGAGGACATAACAGCTACACTTAGGTATATATGTATGTGCCCCACCCAACATCTATTGTTTTCTATTTTTACCCTGTCGGGAGACTTGCCTGTTGTATAATGTGTGCGTGTGTACGTGTGCGCGTTTGCGTGTGTTTGTGTGTGATATAATATAGTTATGCATGAGTACTGATTCTTTTATATTTGAGAATCCTTCCTCTTGACACAGGTTCGTCAAGTGATCGCCTTGTTGGAGTCGCACTTGGAACTTGCACCTTTCAACCTGTTCACTCTGAGTGGGCGATGCATTATACCTGTAAGTAATCAGCGCAACCTTGGGATTCTGTTCCTATCTTACTTCTTCTAGTTTGGTGTCCTTAAACTTAAAAAAAAATTATCATTCAATAATCTCTATTTTAAAATCAAAACAGAAGATGTAATAAGTTAGTCTGTGTTTGGCTGGTCTCGATTAACAAAGCTAATTATGGTATTTTTGTGTTAGCGGAGAGCATCGATGATATACTAGATATCTTAAGGCTACCGACTTCAGAAAGGATATCTTCATCGAAGAATAAAATGTCATTCCAAGATTATGAAATATGACACCGAATTCAAAGGCAGTCTAATATATGGGAATACTGAATTTTCTCAAGGAGTTAAAGAGGCATAATGAGACCACTAAATGTACCAAAGGATTTCAGGAACAAAGAGATTACGAAGAACTGCAATCAAAACTAGTGATAAAAACAACATTATTAAGTTTGTGTGATTGTTATCTTTAAATAATTTACATTCACGCACTGCTATTTGTGGCCAGAAGTTATATCAAAAGAAAATCACTAAAAACTCCGATTATTTGAAAATGAAAAATTCTAAGTTATCAAACTTGTCTCTGTCCGTTTCTAGTATAATCTAATATAACTTATTTTAATGAATTAGGGTATATAGTGAAGTTAATTTCTTGTTATCATTCTACAGATTCTGAGCACCATAGCAACATACTTCTTCATTGTTGTGCAGTTCACGGTCTCTGAAAATCCACTCGGAACCAATAGTACCCAGTCTTAGACTTCCCCCAGTGCTTAATGGAACGTGTTATTATCATCAGCTGTTTCTGTTCTCTTACCAAAGAGGCAAACCTCTACCCAGATGGCAGTTCTTGGATAACTTTAATAAAAAGTATGAACCAGAGAAAAGAAAAGGATACTGTATTTAACTGAAATTGTATTTCCTAAGCATTTACCTCACAGTGTTTCTGCTAAAAGTATATGGAAAATACTCACGTCATTTACCGTGGTATTCAAGTTTTTATTGATAATAAATTCTAATATATCACTTCTACAATATAGGACAGTACTTTATGATTACTGTGGTTAGGGCAAGAAATTATACGGCAGTAAACATTCTTTGCACTTTATGTAAACAGATCTAAGTTTTGAAAATTATATCACACCTTCCTGTTTTATTCAGAAATTCTCATTAGTGAGTTTTTATCTGTAGTTAGGAATTATTATGAGCAGTAAACATTTTAGGAATCGATTATGCATGTCAGTATTTCTTTTGTGTGTAATTTCCTAATAACAATAAAGGAATTTTTCCAACATCCTTGTGCTTATATTTATTATAGGTTCTAATAAGAAACAACCATTGATTTCTTTGGTCTGTTCTTTTTTTTCTCAATAGTCGGTGATATTTCATTTGGCCATTTATCACTTCTAAAGTATCATAATCTATTTCAGGATCGAGTAATGTTACTAATTTAATTCCTGTCATATTTCACAACAGCAGAATACATTGTATTAGTTTGTCAATCCTGGTCTACTTTGCCTAGAACAATATTATTTGCATTCTGCCATAAACATTCATCATTTTATTTACGTACTGATTTTGATTTTTCAAGAATTGTCCACTACTCTGAGAAAGCAAATTCCATCCTCCTGTGAAATCAATACGTATTTTTGAAAATTAATAACAACTGTCCGTAATTAAAGCTAAATTATTTTATATATTTTGACTAATTCTGCCGGTAAGAAGCAGAGTTATTCCACTACATAAATATGCATCGATTTAACTATAGAGACCACATTTTACTGTTTTAGGAGTTTTCTTTCTCTACCGGAGAGTTGTTATCTTAGAATTAGGACATAGTGACTCTCCATTATTCTGTGCAGTGTTCTGTCAAAGTTATTCTGTCATATCTATCCTGCATTCAGTTAAATACACCGGTCTTTAGTCCTATTCAGCTGCATGAATTCCATGAACTTGAACTTTTGATTTACATTCTTCATTTTCCCCTCCATTTTTTTAAAGACTTTGATGCTACCTCATTCTGTTTGTTTGCATTCCAGTAATGCTTCGATCCTCTTTATTCTAGTTCCAATTATTTTCTTTGCTTGTGATGGCAAGCATAGAACTATTTTATGTTCTTATTTTCTTTACAATATCAAAGAAAATTCCTCTTAGCATTCAAGGCAATATGTTCGCAGGCGTTCTCTTCTCTTGCTTGTCAATATCTATTTCATAATAAATTTTCCTGGTCTATTCCTTTTTCTGATTCATGAACTTTGTAATAATGCTGTCCTTTAAAATTAACCATCTTTCTTCTCACAGTCGCACGTGCAAAACATCACTTCCGGAAAGCCCTTTTGTTCTGTCATCTCTGATCTTGAAAAGATGCTCGAATTTGAGCCATTCCCAGCTGCTCTATTTTCATATAACTTTTCCTTCACTCAGCATTTGGTATTTTCAAGTTTCTTCAATCTTGACACCTGAAGATTTGTTTATGTCTAAAATGGTTTTCTGCTGACAAGCTGCTAAATTTTTATACGCTACATTATACACACACACACACACACACACACACACACACACACACACACATATATATATATATATATATATATATATATATATATATATATATATATATATATATATATATATATATATATATATATGACAAAAGGGAATTCATTTCCGCTCCGTCAGGACGTGTGAGGTGGCTGAACCAGCGCTAAACGCCTGTTTCCATAAACAATATTCTTTATAATTCCCCACCCAGCATCTTGGAGATAAAAATGGATGTTTTATCATAACCAGCGGAATGGAAGTCTTTTGGTTAAGGAATCATCCAGCCTACTTTTACGGCTATCACTAAGCGTGAGTGTAATCAGGCAGTGATGCTCCTGACTAAGTCTTTGTACTTCCTATCCCAAAGTAGTTTCTCTTAAAACATGCATATCGATTTGTCATGGAGGTACATGAGTGTCGCTGAACTACAAGGGCTAAAAACTGACCATCTTTCGGCGAAACCTACTCCAACAGTTCCACTGTCAGGTTATCTGTACATTCTTACATATTTTTAGCATATGCTATTATAAAAATGCATTGAAAAGGAATGAAATGCATTCACCTTTGTGGTTTTGTAAACTCTTTTAAAATTATACATGTATTTTACTAACAAGTCAGCTATTGTTCGGTATTATTTTTCCAAAACCTCCTCAAAATATACAGAAATGAGAATGTGATCCTTCTATTACAGCCTATTGTTCTGTTGTAAAGAGATACTTGGGGAAACTGCCCATGAAATATCATTTACAAGGACAGCTTCTGAAATCTTCACATAGAGCATAATCCTTTTTGCATCTGAAAGTTCTGTGACTTTTGATTATCAAAATTTGTCTTTAGTAGCTCATTGATGAGATGAAGAATGTGCACCGCTGCCCTTTTGATGGCAAATAACTTGATTTTCTTTTTATGTATTTCAAAAAATTCCATGGTAGGGAGGAGATATTTAAGGTTAACTCATCTCTATAAGGAGTTGTTGTTCAACATTCAGAACTGCTTGAAAATCGTTTAAAGACCTTTAATTTCTAAGCATACTATTTATGAAGGGTTCTTATAAAGCTCGAAATAAATAAATGTAATGAGAAATAGTTATCTAACTACAGTAAATATAAGGACAGATTTATTAAGTACTTTAAATTTTAAAAAAATTATACATATATATATAAATATATATATATATCACCTTGAGGTATTTAGAAAGGTTCTCTGGCCATGATAAATGTCTAAAAATATTTAGTGCTTGTATGCCCATTGCTTGAAATACCTGGGTTCCTTAAAAGCCAGAAATACCCAGAGGTGTTGAGGTGTGTTCCTTGGTTATCACATGTATATGGACTAATTTCAAAGAAAATATAAATTTATTTTTTAAGTATTCCTCATGAGATATAGGAAGAATTATTAATTTATTATGACTACCGGAATGTATATAAAGAAGGTTCTTATTTTTTTTTTTTTTATCCTGTCAAGCAATTAAAATCAGCATTCTTCGATCGTCAGAAATATCCGATCTGAATTAGAAGGGGCCCAATGACTACATGCATACCGGAGGTTAGTATTTAGTCATCGGAAATATCTGAGTCTATTGAAGAATTTTTAAGCTAGAGAATAACTACAATTTAGATATGAAAGGCATCCCAACCGATGGGAATTCTTGGGGGCATTTAGCAAAATTTCATCAGTCTTCAAAAATACCTTCAGGTATTCTGAATGATTATGCTATGACGAAAATACCTGGGTAACATGCAAGAAGTGTAACCGAAACATATGTAACAAGGGACTCATAACTACCTAAAGCACGGTGTCTTTTTTTTTTTTTGCTGTTAATTACACGGGTTGACTCGAGCAAAACTCAAGTATTACCAGGCGCATACCAACTAAAACCACATGAAGTAATTACGCAATTGACACTTATAAATAAACAAATGTTAAAACAAATTGTTATTGGAAACGCCGGTAATCAATAAGTTTTCAGACGTTTTATTTAGCGTGGGAGACACGAGAAAGAGTTTTTCCACTGACTGAAAAACATGAAAGCTATACAAAAGACTTCATCAATCACATAGCGCTGGAATGATCCAGAATGACTTCGTAAGCGCTCAGAAATCCTTGGGATAGCTTGAGAAGTGTTTCCCAATTACAATTCAACCATTCCAAAGATTGAGGTACCAAAAACGGATTTTTTAAAATCTGGAAAGTCCTAAAAGTCTCTAGGAACCGTTTTAGTTTAATGTCAGAAAGACGTCGGGGAATTTCAGTATGGTTGTTCAACCATCAGAATAAATTGGCGGAAAACAGACAACAAATGTCACATTACATTTGTCTAGAACAAGAAGGCGCAAAATATGTCAAAACAAATAATACATGTTACATTTGAACGCTAAGCATGGTAACAAAACCAGCTTATCAAGTTAAGATAATTAATAAAAGAATGGTAATAAGACAATAAAATCTAATACAGTCAAACGTGAGCACTCGATAACACCTTTGACATTTTCACATTCCTCATATTCCCACGAAATGGCACATGGCCCACGAACGCTTCTGAAATAACGTCACATTCTTCCAGAAATGCGGCTTTTATAAAAGGATGGAAATGTGTTGCAGTCATTTTGCTGAAATATGATATATCAAGACAGTAATGATGCCTTTCGAGTAATCGAAATGGATGAGATATGTCAGAAGACACAAAAAATTCAACATTTTTTCCTATTGTTCATTATTCCTTTTACTAATATTTGCTAGAAATATCAACGGAAAATGTAATAAAGCCTTTTTTTTTTAGTTAAAGGTGACCTAATTCAACATAAGTACGAGACTTAGTGAACTATAAATATCTTTCACAACCCAGTTTCCAGAGACGGCGTCTTTTCTGCAGTATGCATAATAACTCTCAAACTTATGGCTTTATTGCATTTAGTGTTTATTGATATTGAGAATCTGATGTAAGTTTGTGGTATCCAGCTTTTGATAAAGTTTTAATCCGTCAACAGTTATACGTAAATGTTTACCATCAATTTATAGTTGTGTAATTATTACAACTTATACGAGCAGGAAACACACATCAGTAAATTTCTGCTTTGGAATCATGGATGAATTTATTTCGAACGCGATAGTATATTCTGTTTGAAGTAATTAACTTTTCAACATTTCCTCTGTGTATGATTTTTGTCCTCATTGATTTCCGAAAGAAACCATTCGATTTAATGACTGAGAAAAGGATAGTGACAGTTAGAGAGAGGAAATAGCAGTTCTTCCTAAATTGTTAGGAACAACGAATATAGACAAATGTCGATTCCTGTAACACTTCGGATATACTTTGCATTTGATTCTCGATGCACCTTCGCTAGACCAACGTGCAACTATTTTCACAGAAATATGCTGAGACTGGCATTGGTGCGAATTCTATTGGTGAAAGACAGAATGTAGCTAACACCACTCATGGAAACAATGGCAGACGTCTGCCTGCTTCAGCCTTATATATAGCTTGTGGCTACAGTTTGGTGGAAACTTTAAACTTTTTCGATATCTTTATCTACACTAAGACATGGAGCCTTCCAACATTCTGTTGTATTGAATTCCCAAATCTAAGCACTCACTTCAAGATATCATTCTTTTTAAACAAGAGGCATAGTTTTTGAGAAACACATCCACCGGTGTACCGACAGGGAGTACCTAAATAAGTCATATTAATCACATGATTAAGGACTTGAAATTTAAGTGGCTAATGTTCCTTACCTGTTGAAGGTAACAGTAATCACGCTTTTACTCCGTGGAATGTCAGGAAAGAAAAAAAAACTTGCATTCTCGCCACCCTGCCTGGTACAAAAGCTTAGTGGTTATATTGCGAGAATATAAGAAAAATAAGAACATTATGTCACGGGGTTTCGACTACATTTAGAAGTGGCGCAGAAAAGACGAACTGTATGAAAGACGATTTTTCTAAAGCAGTGGTTCTCATCTTGTAACAGGTTACGGACAACTTTATTTTTGCTTAAGGCTAAATAAAGCATAGACACTAAACATTTTGGTGTGAAATGAACCTCTTATACAAGAATTATAAACTGAATTTCGAGAAAATTATATAAAATTGTTGAGTAAAACAGAAAGCTACCTTCTGGTCTCATTTTTCTCTGCAATCAGACTTTAGGATTCCCTTTTCACCCAGTACTTTCGCTGGTAGGTGTGGTACTATATTTTTATAGTTAATGGAGGGCTGATAATAGAAAATGGTTCCAAAACATCCCCAAGAACTGGATACAAATTTTGGACACGAGTTTACTTAGGCTACGCCCTGGTGCTACAACCAGAAGATTATCATTATATTTATCAAATGGGACTGATTTAATAATCTTAATGGTCAATTATTCATTTGGAAACAATTTTTCATATTTCATTTTCAAAAAATTTAGACCGAAAACAAGTCACCATGGACACCAGTTGAGAACCACTGTTCTAAAGAGAGACATGTGGGAGTTCGGCACTTAATAAAACAAAAGTGAAATGGCAGTGTGTACAGAAATGGGAAAGACAAGGATAGTAATCGTCCTGGAGGTAGGTGAAAGGCTGAGATAAATATGAAAGGGGAGTATGTGCAGGAATGGGAAAGACAAGTAATAATTGTCCTTGAGGGGTGATAAGCTGGTAAAAAAAGTTGCCTTGATAGAGAATGTCAGGAAAACTGGGGACGGGTGACACAGTAAAGATGTGTAAGTTCAAGGAATAACAGGGTAAAAACAAAGTGACATAATTGTGAGTGTATATGGGCCAGGAATGGAAAAGATAAGAAGTGAAAAACTGTTCACGGGACATTCTAATTCTGCACCTGGCTAGGTTTGGAAAATGTGGAATGATAGTTTTGCTACTCAATTTAAATTCAAAGGTAGATGGCAGGAAAAAGAGATATAGTTGTTTAGGGACGGAGTCTTTGGAAGGATTAAGAATGGTGAGGTTCTTGCGAAAATGCATTTAGAAGGGGGCGTCATCATTGGAAATATGTGGTTTTAAAAACAAATATTCATAAGTGTACAATTTAAAGAGAAAATGATGAGGTAAATGTATTGTTAGGTTATTATGTGTTAGTATTTAGTGGCAAGGCGTGGAAGTCAATAGGTATAATGGCGAGATGATGATTGTCCAAAGGTATATTTGTGCATACATGTGTGTCACGAAACTAACGATGAAAAAAATGTAACATAGAAATGAAGAAGTAATAATAGTCTGGAACTGTGATTAATACAACTGATTTTGTTAGAATAAAGGAGAAACAGACGAAAAATAGGCTATGGTACAAGATGAAAATAAGCTGAGGTTAAAGACACATACTGTAAGTGGAAGCGTGCGTGTGGAGTTTGCAAAATCAAAGAATGCTGTCATAAAGTCAGCAGCGCTTTTTAGTTGTGAGAGGGTAAGATAAGAGAATTCTTCTTCTTCTTCTTCTTCTTCTTCTTCTTCTTCTTCTTCTTCTTCTTCTTCTTCTTCTTCTTTTAACGTGTTTTTTTCCTTTTTTTTTGTATGGGGTAAGCACGATGCTTTCTTTTGAAGGACTGTGATTTGGCTTTGGGGTAGACTGTAGTCTCGATCGGCTGCCCTACCTGACATCGCTTAGACATAAAACCAACAAATGAAGAGATGAGGAAATAAGAGATACAGTGAAGAATAAAAGGAGGCTGTTTGAGGTGCAACTGTGTAATAAAAGAGATCAAGTACATACTGTAGGAAGAGGGAGAGGATAAATCAAGAAAAAAGTGAAACAGAAAACAGAACAAGTAATGATAACAGATGGACAAACATGAAAAAGAAAATTATGAAAAAACATTGCTTTTTAAGTCTATTAATTGTTATTACTTTTTCCCAAAATTGTAGACACTGTAATTACATTTACGTCAGAGGCTGTATATTACGTAATTTTTTCAAGGCTAAATAGAACAGAGAAGTATTTTATAATATAACGACCACAATACTGCATTATTTCATCAACATATTTATGTTTGCAAGGCTTAGTCATTTTGCATTACAGGAGAGCATTTTTATTTTAAAATACGGTGCCTATTTAAAGGGGCAATATTTGTAGTGTTCATGCACATTATACAGACCGAAAAATACCTTACAACAACATCGACTGCACTAGTGTATGGTAAGATAAGGGAGTCTTGCGATTCTATATATATATATATATATATATATATATATATATATATATATATATATATATATATATATATATATATATATATATATATATATATATATATATATATATATATATAATAAAATATATATATATATATATATATATATATATATATATAACAATGCTCTTTTGATGCATACAGATCCTGATGGATATTCTAGCGATATGAAAAAGGAAATAAAAAAATGTATCTAAGAGATCGTATTCGATTAATAAAAAAAAAGAGAAAAATGTTGTAGATACATTAGAAAAATGTCATGCAATTCAATCATTTTCCCTGTATTTACAAGATATGTCTGCAGTTGATCCATTCTTTGTATAGACAACAGATGTCTGAAGTTAACCCATTCTACAAAAAGCTGAATAAGCAAGCCACACCTTGTCAGATTCAAATTAAAATGGCATCATAGTCTAATAATTTTATAGTATAAACAGAATTATTGATAGACGGGGAAAAAAACCGACATTACTAACTGTAATTCTGTTTGCAAGATACGATTAACACTATCCAAAACATGAATTAATTTGGCAAGTGATAAGTCAGGCATCCACTTAATCCTTAAGCCTTGGAACAGGAAAGTGAACTTGATGGTTCTGAAAATGTCCATTGTATGAAAAGTGAAGAAATAAAATCTAGACTGAAGTTTTAGATAAAGTTAACTGAATAACCCTGTATTCGTAGCCTAGCTGAACTAAATAGTTACGTTAAGATTCCAGGGAATGTGCAGGCTGAAATAATGTTTATACATTCGCTCAAAAAATCTTAGTATTCCCTGTCTAATTCGTCACCTTTTCTCCTCACCTCTTCTCCCAAAAACTATAAAAAATATTTAAATTATCCATTCAGTCATGTTTCAAATCTAACTTCATTCTCAATATGATACGACATTAGTGCAGACACAGCACTTGTTAACACTATTTAAGTCCAGTTATATCCACCTGGGGTCTGAATGTTAACCTGTCTTTTCTGGTTCTTTATCTAAATAACATTTAGTTCTCGGTGTTCTTGATTAAGTTATTTGTTATTGTGTGTGGGATTTTCCATAGAAGAAAGAGATAATGAAATTCTTATAAAATGGTGTACTAATTTATAAAAAAGGTGTATTAATCATCAAATTTAGTCTGCATATATATATATATATAAATATATATACATAATATACACACATAATATATATATATAATATATATATATATATATATATATATATATATATATATATATATATATATATATATATATATATATATATATATATATTAGCTTTTGTCACAAACACCAGGACATTCTGTATATTCGCAACTAAGACAAAAATTTCCTTTAATGTCCAATTCACAATACTTCGGGAATAATTAACAATCAAGAGGATTATTAGTGATAATCACTTCGTTACCGGTGGGATTCGAACTGCAGCCTGGTTGAGAAACAACGAAATTACAGTGACACTGTTTAGAATTAGCAACTCAGATCTATAGGAGATTAAGTGGTATGAACACAATAATGCCTCTTTTAAGCGTGTGTGATCCAAATGTAGTCAAAGCTGAGACAGTAAAATCTTTGGTGCCTTTGTTTTCTAAGTTTCCATAGTTGATAACGGATGAGTATTATGATGAATGTAATGATGAATGGCGTAATTTACCATTTTATTTTGATAAATTCAAGGAATTAAGTAATCCTGTTAAATTCTGGTATGAAGTAGCAAAATTGAAACAAGCCGATGGGCAGTCATTATTTCTAAATTATCTCAACTAATGCTCAATTTACTGGTACTGCCACATTCATCTGCAGCAGTTGAGAGGATTTTCTCCAAGTCAATCTCATAAAAACTGACACGAGAAATAGACTTAATACCGAGTCAGTTAATGGCCTTATCCTTGCAAAAGAGAATGGAGGAAACATGCCATGTTATGACTGGGAACCCAGTTTAAAAATGATTACCTCTGCACAAAAAGTTTACAAGAATATATCCTCTCTCTAAACCATCCATAATCAATTGTCCTTTTGATAAAATAAATCCATCTAAATTAGCGTATACACTTTTGTAATTGAAAAATCTATGTATCAGGTTTGAAAAAAAAAAAAAAATTCTTTCTTTTGTCAGCGTGGCCTGTTTATTATGTTTTAAATATTTGTTTACAATATATTGTTTTTGTCAATCTAGCTACATTCAGATATTCTAATTCAAGCAAATTAATTCAAAATTAAAACATCATATATCATTACGGCTTTAACTGTAAACCTGAAATTATTATTGTGAGTATAATTATATATAGAATGTTACCTAATCTTGCTGTGAAGGTTTAGCAAATAATTTTGCAAGGTCTGTTCTTTTCTCACTACATTCTTCTAGCAAATAATTTTGCAAGGTCTTGTCTTTTCTCACTAATTCTTCTCTTTTGTATCTTTAGAGGAGGATTGAATGAATTCGGATCACCTTATACAGAAAAATTAGGTGAGTACCTTTTCTGTACATTCTGATAAAGTGTGATACGAAAATGATACGTTTTGGTGAAAATTGTGTTACTTTTTGAATTTTCCCACTGGGAACACTGCGCGGGAATTGAACTCCGGCCCATCGAATGACAGTCTGAAGCTCTACCGAGTCGGCCAACAAAGGGCTAATTCCATGTAAGTCTTGTGACAACTTTTACATAGGTCAGACGGGTAAAGCGCTAGAAAAGGGAATAGAACAGCATAAAACAGGTGTGAGATATGCACAGGTGGACAGAGGAATTTTTGTACATATCAGTGAGAGCAATCATGTTATCAACTGGGAAGGGACAAAAAAGATAGAGTAGTCTAATAATGTACTGAAAAGGAATATCATTGAATCTAGCTTTATGAGAGAAAGTTATGGCCATAATATGAATACCACACAAGGCATGCATAAACTCGATTCCATAGTTTCAAAAGAAATTTGTAAAATGTTTAAATTTTAAGGAAGGGAGTAGAGATGTATGGAAAAAGGATTATCATATTTTTAAACACATTACCGGGGCAGTAGAACTAAGGAGTTTTTTCGCCCCTCCCCCCGACACCTGTCAGGTGTGGATTTGTAGGCTCCTACGGTCTGTAAGGTTGTTGGTATTGTCCTGTGAGAGTGGTATTGTGATTTCTAATACTAGCCACACTGAATTTTTAAGCCACTCCCCACTTTGACACCTGTCAGTGGTGGATCTGTAGTCTCCAAACGGTTGTGTATTTTTGTCAGTACTGTCTCTGAAGTATATATATAATGATTTCTAACACTCTGTATCGGTCCTTCGTCAACGACTTGGAATTAAATCGAAACCGGTCAGGACCTACACCCTATCTCTCATTTTTCACCTGTGGTAATATATATATATAAATATATATAAATATATATATATATATATATATATATATATATATATATATATATATATATATATATATATATATATATATATATATATATATATATATATATATATATATATATGTGTGTGTTGTGTGTGTGTGCATGTGTCTGTGTACATGTATATATATATATATATATATATATATATATATATATATATATATATATATATATATATATATATGCGTGTATGTGTGTGTTTGTGCATACGTGTATGTATGTGTGTATATATATATATATATATATATATATATATATATATATAATAAAATATATTGTTTATATACATATATATGCCTATTGTGTGTTAATATCATCATACTGTTGCTAAATGGTAAACGGCCACTGAATTTCCAAATGGTAATGAATTTCCACATCCTATTTTTATCTCCTACATTCCAAATACTTTTCCATTCACCAAATATACAAAATGATGCTCAAAATCCTGGAAATATCTGTATACGAATGTTGTGACATTCTATTTTCAAAGGCCTAGATTAAACATTTAATTACTTTATTTTGAGCGATCGACTGGTTCCCTTTGGCATGATTTCGCTGAAAAAATATGGCATACCATATTTGTGTTCCCGATTATTGTGCCTAGTTTATTTGATAATCCTCCCCCTTAAATACGATAAATACTCCCACAATATTTTGAAGATATAGCAGTTAACTGGACTTCACCAACATTCATTAACTACTGTCTTCAGATTATTCCTGTGTTGCAATATTGTCATTTCTTAAAAAAAAATACCATTCTCTCCAGATTAATATTCTTGTCGTACAATATTGGTATTTCTTAGAACAAAAGACCATTCTCTCCAGATTAATATTCTTGCGTTACAATATTGGTATTTCTTGAAATAAGACCGGCTTTAATATTAGGCTACTGGGAAATATTTATATGCTATTAATTACACCGAGCTCTAAAAGATACAAGGCTTTCTTTTTTTTATTTTTTCTTGTCGTACTTTTGTAATGAGGTTAGCCACGTGTTTTGTCAACTAGTCATATTTATTCAGAATAATTGGAATTCTGTTTCATATCTGAGCTGGATTTAGTCATCCATTTCCGAACAAGTGTGACGTACGTACACCGTCACTATTATCCAAAATGCTAGGCTGTCAAATTCATCTGAAGATTCAACATTTTTTCCCAAAACAGGAAAAATACTGAATCTGACGAAAGGAAATGAATTCGCAAACCCAGATCGTTTGATACTCGACTATATCAAATATAACTGAAGAATCGCATAAATATTATCTTTTCTTTACACACAGAACTTGATAAGGCCAATCCTTATTACACGATGCTGGATTAATATATTTCATCTGTTCCCATACACATCATTACTTTAATTTTTTCTGGACTATCTCAGCAGCATTTATAGATTCTTACATCCGTAACTCTTCCTTTTTTTTTTTTTAATTTTATTGTTTCATATCATTTTTATCTAGTACTCTTTAAATTCTCTTCATCTCATTCTATCTGTTTTATGACATCAGTAACTTGAGTAGAGGGGAGACGAACTCCCTCGTTGCTCATATTTTATTCTTTTTCATCAGAAATTTCTCGGTGACGTCATCTTTCCTCTCACTGAGAAAGATCTATACTTTCATCACACTTTGTTTTCTTCGAATAACGTATCAGACATAATAAGGAATGAGTAACAGCGAGAGTCTTTGAATTAGCTATAACTTTGGTAGAATAAATTAAGTTTCACGTGGGCAGCAGATCAAGCATTCTCTCTCTCTCTCTCTCTCTCTCTCTCTCTCTCTCTCTCTCTCTCTCTCTCTCCTCTCTCCCATGTTTCCTTAGGCAGAGATCATATTTTGTTCGAGAATAAGATTTTTTATTTAAGTTGCCCCAAATCAAACGAGTCGACGTTTCAATTAATCTTGTTATAAACAAGTAAAAAATGGGCCGAAGTTTCTTTGTCGCAATCGAGTTTTCTGTACAGCCGCTACAGCGTATAATCATGGCCACCGAAAATAAATCCATCTTTCGGTGGTCTCCGTATAATGCTGTATGAGCCGCAGCCCATGAAACTTTAACCACTGCCCGGTGGTGGTCTATCCTATAAAATAAGAACTACTGAGGATAGAGGGCTGCAACTTGGTATTTTGATGATTGGAGGGTGGATGATCAACACACCAATTTGCAGCCCTCTAGCCTCAGTAGTTTTTAAGATATGAGGGCCGACAGAAAAAGTGCGGACATAAAAAGTGCGGATGGACAGACAAAGCCGGCACAATAGTTTTCCTTTCAGAAAACTACAAGGAGTGGGACATACTAAGCATATCACCTTCTCATAGACCTAGAATAACTTTATACGTGAGGACGTTCACGAAGGGGACTAAAAAGGCCAAATTTGTATTGCAACAACAACAGCAGCATAATGACGATAATGCAAAGTATCGATTTAATTTGCTCAATTTCACAAAAGTTCAGAGTTACTTGTGGTTTCTTTTGCGAATACTGGGACTAATAGTTTACTTTTTTTTTTTCTTTCAAAATGACATCAAGCTGTCTTCGTCAATAAGCGCGCCTTTCACTGATGTTACCATTAGCATCAAGTTTGCGAAATAAATTTTACCTAAGCGGTGTTCGCATCTTATAAGAAGGTATGCCACCCAAAATTAACCATCAAAAATATGAATACATATTGGCCATTAATATTTTTTTTCCTTATACCGACAGCTTGGTATATCATTTTTGTGATGAGCTATTTCAAATGTAGAAATGTACCCTAAAACCACCAACTTGTACATTTTCATGAACGGAAATGAGATGAGTTACGTCATAAATCCATTATAGACATAGAGGCGTTTCTACAAATGTATACACAAACAAACATATCAGTTTACAATCAGAGACTAAGATATTACAGACAAATCAACATCTACGTCCACAGTTTTTTTACAACTTTCATTCTGTTATCGACAAAAAGATATAATTTGGGAAATAGTTTAGGTACAAACGGGCGAATTTTCAATAATCTTTTAGGAAACTTTGTTTTGCGTTCTGCAATAAAGGCCATTTCATTCCGAGCCGAAGCCATTTGTGCCTGAAGCTTTGTTGAGGTTCAGCCCATTTAACTTCCGGGCTGGGACGTGAAGTGCGAACGAATTCTTTTTCTCAAAAATAAATGTCGTTTCAAACCATTTGCTATTGGAGAGCTTCTAGCTATTTATGAGAATTCATACACTTGCTGTCTTTGCTCTGTCTGCACGCTTTTTATGGCCTTAGTTTACTGTCTTCAGAGATATGAATCGACACAATAAAAGAGGAAACGATGTGAAAAGCATTGAAGGAACTGCAGACCTAAAGCGAACATTTAAACGGCTATTTCCAAGCAGCTCTTTTTTTGCTCTACGAAAACGGTAAACTGTTTCTCAACCGAAATACTTGTCATCACTCAATGCTGACTTACTGTGAAATATTCGTCAATTCGCCAAGTCTGTATAACCTTTAAATCTTTCCTTACAGATTTGTAATAATTTAATATTACCACGTGTATTTAAGAACTCAAAAGAGGAAAGTTGTGTGGGAAATTTTAATAAAATGTTTTTTTAGCATTACTGTCCCTATCAGTGCCAAAATATCTATCACTAAACATCTTGATCCTATCTCATAGTCGAAGAATATTGATGATCAGGTATCCCTGTGGGAAAATGTAGTGTATCTAGATGCGTATAACATAAAAACCAACCACATCTCCAGAACGCCTGAAGGAAATTGCCACTTTATTCTGCTTGTAACATTTTTGTATATAAAATTGAATGTTTGTTAATATCATAAATCCGTAAGCAGAGAAGGATTTATAGTGCTATGCTGAAAATGATGAACGCCTTGCATCCCGGTTTCAATGCTTTTCCAGCTATATATCTTATATTTATATTGAGCTGACTCCTTTAGATAGGTAGACAGAAAGGCATATAATCCGTGATTCATGCTTAAGCCATTTCTCAAAGACTGCCGTAGGGCTTGGCTAACCAAGCTTCCTTTCCGTGACTGTAAATCTATTTCCTAAGTAAATGAAAACACTGTATTTCTATCTTTCTTTTTCCATGGTGTTCAACATGTTTATTTTCTTATCCAATAACTGTTTAGTATTTTGCCCGGGAATACGATTCTTCTGAACATTATGACCATTAGGAAAAGTATCTGTACCTTTGAAGAAGACGTGAAACGGATTTCTTATTATGGCAGAGACAACAATGTGCATTTCACTGTTAACAGAGTCATCACGAGCTAAAATTACAAAGAATTTCAGTATCATTCACTGAGTCAATATACTGAAGTTATGTCTGTAATAAATATAAATACGTATAAATGACATTTACTCTAAATTCCACGGGTTCTCTTTAGTCGTTACAGGCATCTTAATTTTACTTAACAACTTGGCAAGTAATGAGGAAAGATTTCCAAGGCTTTGCAGTTAATCTAGAATATCTCTCACAGTAAGCGAATGTCTCCTTTCAGTTCCCTACGTAATTGCAACGGCGCTCTTCTTACTCTGTATCAGCAATGGCCTCTGCTGCCCGAGAGGTTTTCTCTCTTTTCTTTCCTCAGAGGAATCAGTCAGATGTGACCTTTCAATCGGTTTTCGCAGACCTTGTCCTATTTCCTTATTAATCACGTGCGTCTGCCTCCGTTTATTCTCGCCGAAAGTTTGAGATTTGAATTTGGTAAAACCAGTAACCTTCGGCATTGCCAATTTCAAGAAGTAAGCTAAAGCGAAACGAACTCTTCACCTCTTGTGGGATGTTAGAGTCATTTTATATTTATCCTTTCACTCTCTCGTAGGAGACAGTGCCATCAGCGCACCTCACGTGGTGCACTGTAGACATCAGTTAAGGTTCTTAGCATCATCCCTTCGGCCCCTAGCTGCAACCACTTTCATTCCTTTTACTGTACCTTCGTTCATATTCTCTTTCTTCAGTATTACTTTTCACCTTCTCCTAACAACTGTTTTGCAGTGAAACTGCAAGGTTTTCCTCCTGTTACACCCTTAAAAACTTAATCCTTTAAATGTTCCTTTCAGTCTTGAATGATGTCAGAGGTCCCAGCGCTTGGTTTTTGGCCTAAATTTTATATTATTATTATTATTATTATTATTATTATTATTATTATTATTATTATTATTATTATTATTATTATTATTACTCAGTTGTGATAGCTCCATCAGCACTCTTGATTTTATATGGAATTTTTTCTGCGCGGCGTAAACTGCGTTCCTCCTCGCCAAGTAGTTAAAGCAAATTCACAAGAAGACATTTACTCTGAGTATTCACTCAAATTACAAAAAAAAAAATCTACCTTTCAGGGAAGAATCTATCTAAACTAAAGGCTGTTATGAGGCTATGGCATTAAAAAAACCTTACTTAAAAGGGAATCTTGTTCTTTGATATTCTAATCATTGTTATTATTACTAGAAATTCTATTTTTTATAATGAAGAATTTTGAAGTCTCATGAAAAAAGTATAAATGTTTAATAAACCTCTCTCTCTCTCTCTCTCTCTCTCTCTCTCTCTCTCTCTCTCTCTCTCTCTCCCCACCTCGTAACCATGGCTTTAAAGCTGAAACGTCGGAGGAAACTTCTTCCGACCCTTTCCAAACCTTTCACTGCAACGTCTTCTCTTTCTCCCTTTCCAGGAGAATAAACTTTTCTTACATAGAAATCTGCACAGAAAGACAAATGGACCTCATATCTCCCTGTATGTCGTGAAATGCTATCCTTTGGGATATTGTCTTTAAACTATTTCTACCATTATGTGTTTTAACTGTAATTATTGAAAATAATTCCTTTCTCTCTCTCTCTCTCTCTCTCTCTCTCTCTCTCTCTCTCTGTCTCTCTGTGTGTGTGTGGGTGGGTGTGTGTGTGTCTGGTGAGCCACCAATTTACACATGTGAATACTGTTTATCCTAAAGTAAGTATCTACAAATACAAGATACTGTAGTTTTACTTCTCTAAAAAAAACTATCATTGTTGCGCAAAAACATTTTTTACGATTTATTTATTTCATTTACAATCAGCAGTCACATTATCACCTTGAATCATGTGACTTTTCCTCGTCAGTTGTTCCCAATGTATTTCGTATGTTTATTCAAAATCCAGCGTGGTTCCGTCATCACTTAATATTCATCACGTTTCAAGTTTTATTCCTGTTTCATTGAATGCAATAGTCTTTTAAATAATTGCATTAGGAAAACATTGATTCTTCGCTTACGCCCTCTCATTTTGGGTTGAGAACTGAAAATATCATTCTAACTTCTAACTTTTTTTAATAAAAAGTCTGCCCTCACCCATGGGATCTAATCCTGGGGTATCATTTTTACTGTCAATCAAATCAAATCTTACCTCCCATCTCTTTGATCAGCAGAGAAAAGTAAATAAAGAAATGTAACGGCAAGTGAGCGCAGTGACAAAAATGTTTTGTTATCTGTACCAAGACTACTCAAATTTTCCAACATAAAGCAGTCTCGTAATTAATCAATGTAATCTTTATTATGTGAACCCTGAAATAAGCTCTTTGATATTAATGGCCCCTTTCCATTTTCTAGCAAAAAGGTCATAGCCATCCCATAATAAAGCAGCTGAAGATTTATACTTCATTTTTATGGGTCTCGTGAATCACGATATTTGCAATAAATTTTTCCCCTTCGGGCAGAGGTGTTTAAAACTTACATTAACAAATAGCCAGAAATTTCGAAAATCTGACAATTTAATGGGACGTTTTTAACACTGGATAAAAGACGCGGAATAGCGATACGAGAGCTCGATAGCAGTGGCAATAGATGGCTAGATCTCCAGGAAGAAAAATGAAATAGCTTTCAGTGCGTCGTCTACCTGATCTAAAGTGAAAATGAAGAGACTATTTGCACTGTTAATAGATGCCGAGCATAAAGGCAATAAACGCTCCTGGAAGGAGAAAATTACTAGCAGTGTAATCTACGTGAACTTTTTCAGAAGAGGAACCCTCGTGATTTTTTAAAAATCCCGTCAAAAGAATTGACGCTTCTGCTAGTATGGCGGGATACGAAACAAAATTTTAAGCGTAACCAACAAATTCAGATTTAAAGTTTTGGTAAAATGCGCTGGAGAGAAAAACATAAGTAATGGAATCCAATATGAAACAAATAAAATAAGCAACAAAGATAAGGAGGAAATAAAAATTAGAAATGGAGAGAAAATTTAATCAATAATAAATAGAAATGACCGTAGAGAAGAAGAGACAGAGGAAAAAAGGCTAAGCTGGGGACATAAATCTAAGCTCCTTAGACTTAACAGCCAGAGATCTGCCATTCACATAATTACATAAAATCTGTGTAGTCATATCTTTCATTAGCTGGGCCACTGGATCGCCTTCCAAAAATGAATGGAGTATCTCTTAAGTTATGACTGAAGAATTGGACCACCTTCAACGAGGATAGAAAGGACAGCCAGGCAACACAGTGTCAATATTGGCACCTTCAAAAGTTTGTTTGGTTTTTGCCAATAATGACAGCTGTAATACCACAGACGTGAGGAGGCTATCTTCTTACGATTTAAGTAAATAATTTACTGACAACCTGTAGCAGAACTGTATTTTAAGGGCATAGTAATTACTCCAGATAATTGGCAATATTTACGTTTCTTTTTTTTTTAGCTGGAAATGTCTGAAAATCATTTTAAAATGTATTATCAGACCTAGGGCTGTCTTGTGATTGCGTTTCGTAGTGAAAAAGGAACCTAGAATAAAATCTACAGTGTAATGACAAAAAGCAAAAGCTGCAGTATCCTGTCAAAAGCAACAATAGCGAAATTAAACTCCTCAAAAATTGTTGTACAAGATCCTCGTCACAGTAACAGTTTATCAAACAAAAAACAGTATGAAAAAAGTACGGAATAATGATAATGGTTGAGTCGAGGAACGACCACTCGACAACGATCTAAAATCGCTGTCTTTTCGTAAGATTATCTTGAGCCTCTGAGGATCAGTACCTTTCCCATCAGGCGATCAGAACTGAAGCTTTAGTTAAGTCTTGACTACCATCTGCTTATTGCGCGAAAGCTTTGCCTTTTCATTTTTCAGATTGCTTAAACTACGCCTCCGAAGACAAGAGCAGGAATTGTGCGATATATTTTACAAAACTACATTCATTTCGCCATATTCAGAGAATACGAGAAAAACCTGATGTTTTCAAGAGCATATGAACAGTGAAATTATAAATAACACACTCGAGATAAACGTTCTTCCTTAAATATAGAAATATACGCGTGTGCGAGGTAGTTTGAGTGAGTATGCGTTGGTGTCAAAAATACGAAACTGGAAATGTAAATTTAAGAACCATGGTGGTTTTTACTTAATTTTCCGTCCATGACGAAATATAAACATCATAGTTTCACCAACCTCGATCTCACTGGTCCATGACAGACAAGGAAAACTGATAAAAAGGTTTCAAAGTCTCGCTTCGTTTCCTTTTTGTGTCGCATCTTGTTAAGAAAGTTGGTTTTGCTCTTTTGTCCTTCCCTTGCAGTGCCTTCGATATCTTTGGAAATTCGCCGAAAACCACAAGAGATTTCCTTTCATCTTATACCATTGTATTTTGAGGATGATTTCTCTCTCTCTCTCTCTCTCTCTCTCTCTCTCTCTCTCTCTCTCTTCTTTTTTTTAAGCTTACTTGTCAGTATATAATCGTTGATTAAAAGTTCTAGTTTTGCAAACTGAATTCTGGATAAAACGTACTACTCAGTTTATTGTAATAAACATACACCCAGTCAAAAATTGTTGGGGAGACAGACTGAAATAGAGTTTTTTGTCATGCAGGCAAAGTAACTTACAATAATCTAACAGTTAACTAAAAAGAGTCTGAGCAAGGCAATGTCATCCCTTGCTCACATCGCTCTTTCCCGAATGTTTAGTGAGGTTCGTAAAGTTCGCTTGCACGAAAGCGAAAGCAAGGCACCGAGGGATTCTTTAACACTAGCTACAAGCGCTGTTCCAAACTAATTGTCGTTTTGAACTTTTCCAGCAGTTTGCTGTAAATCTTGTTTCTCCCCGCTTTTCACTGAATCGATGCCTTTTATGATCTTACTCCCGGGTTCTGAAAGAGTGATTTGTTAAGAAAGACGCTAAAAGTGCTGGCAGACGTTCAGAGTTAAAGCGAACATTTAAAGCTACGATTCGCGGGCCAGATTGTTCCTGCCCTAAAAACAAAACTTTTGGGGGAATTATAAATTCGCTGCTCTTACTCCCACTTCAAATGTGCCCATCTCCCTGTACTTCTTTTGTTTCTCTCTCCCGACAGGTACTCTCTCTGTTTTGTTCAAAGTCAATCCGAGTAGCAAGCGAAAAAAAGTGTAAGGTTCCTGGAGAGTTTTTGCTATCAAACATTTTATTCTCGACCTTCCTTCCTCGTTTGTGTCTCCTGATCTGTGTGTTTCCTCTTTTATAGCAACAAATTAAATAGGGTTAAAGACATCCCTTGTAAATTTGTGTTGCTTAGGGCATAAAAAATAATAGAAAATGTTTCTAGATGATTTTGAATCTGCCTATCTGAGCGTGGAGAATGAAAATGTGTGGTTATGCTGGATGATTTGAATGCAAATTAGATGACTAGGGAAGATATAATCAACTTTGTGTAAATTTTGAGTTCTTGCACTGATTTACAATGAAGGGAATATTATGAAAATTTTTTCTAAAGAAATTTAATTATCTGATATCCACGATTTCAGGAGAATCATATCAAAGTTGTGCTTCGGAAAGAAACGGTCAATAGAAAATTCCGCTACGTTATGCATTAGTACAGATTAGACAATATTGCTATTAAATAGTTCAGCCAGACAACTGAGCTGATTTATTTTAGCTCTCACAGGGCTAGACCGAAGGATTTGTGTTTATTAATAATAATAATGAAGTTTAAATCATATTTAATAAATGACATTCTTTTGGCAATGTTAAAAAAAAATAGCGAGAAGTATGTGTCACTAAGTTGATGCAAAAAAATTATTAAAAATTAACAGATTTTACTTGTGGAGGAACTGATCTATGAATATCACAGAGCCACAAACTTTCTTTAATGTATATGAAGAAAGTAGTTTCACTGTTTAAGGAAGGTGACGGTTTCTTGATATAAAAAAAGATTTTTAAAACCAAAATTCTGAACAATAATTCCAAAATATTTTCGCTTCTTTTAGAATCTCTGCATCAAGAAACTGTTGCCTTCATTAAAAATCAAATAGACTTCCACAACATTACATATTGCCTAACTGCATATTACCCACCTCTCTCTCTCTCTCTCTCTCTCTCTCTCTCTCTCTCTCTCTCTCTCTCTCTCTCTCTCTCTCTCTCTCTCTCTCTCTCGTTTTTGTTTTCCTCTTTTTGAGCAATCTTTCCAAAGCCTATACAAGTTCCAACTACACCTTTTAACAGTAAATATCCCTATACCCCTTTTTACTGCATATATATATATATATATATATATATATATATATATATATATATATATATATATATATATATATATATATATATATATATATACCAGTATACATACATATTCTGACATATATTAACATGTTGGCCATTGAAGAAAACCTTTTGATTAGAAAATTTCCTAATCTGATTTAGTGTTTCACTGTAGCCTTGACGACAGAAATGGATTCCAGAAACGCTGGTGAAAATAAACAAGAGAAATGGCTGCCATTCTTTTTCGTCTATCTGTCATATCTGTATATATATATATATATATATATATATATATATATATATATATATATATATATATATATATATATATATATATATATATACAGTACATATGTGTGTGTATGTGTGTGTGAGTGTGAGTATGGATAATACCATATGCCCTCTACCCTGAATCGCAGGGAAAACGGGAGAGCCATTCGGAGAGACTGGCTTACTATTATATGCACTTAATTTCTTGTTTCATAGAAAACGGACCCAAAGATTTCTATTGCTGGTAGGACTAAATTTAGGTGTGTGTGTGTGTGTGTGTGTGTGTGTGTGTGTGTGTGTGTGTCTGTGAGGGTGTGTGTGCGCGTGCGCGTACTTTTTTATGCAAGTAGCTCCTGAGAAAAAATGTCAAAACCCTGAAAATTTTACCAGTTCGTTCAGTGATATGATTACCGAGAGCTTGTTAGACAATTTTTATCTTATTCAAAAGGGTTGTAAAATTTTCAGACAAAAATTTCACCCTAATATAGCTCATTAGAGACACGGTATCTAGGATCTGTTCAGTGTTATGGATGCAGGTGAAATTTAATCATTTTATTTAACATAGTTTACAATATTCAGTGGAAAAAGACTGAAGCGGGCTCTGGAAATGGTTGCATACTGGAAGACACTATGAATAATTTAACGGTAAGTTTATTTTCTTGAAAGAGTGAAAGTGGAAGAATTTACTTCCTTTCGTGCTGCAAAGATATTTCCCAATACATTGCAACATCCTATATGAATTCATCATGAATTCATGAAATTTTTTTTTATAATTTCAAGTTCTTTCATCTCATGTCGACAAAAATAAGTAACTCTTCTTTTTTGATTTTTAGATGTACGTCACTGGGATCACAATTAAAATGGAGTGTAACGGTGTACCCATTGTGTGTGTGTGTGTATATATATATATATATATATATATATATATATATATATATATATATATATATATTTTCATATATATTTATGTGTATATATAAATAATTGATATATATAAAAGTCCCGAATGGGATCGATGTTTGGGACGGTGTGGACTTAGAAATCAACTAACCACTTCACCGATCTAGATATGAAAATTGGCACATGGCCATCATTTGACCCAACTTAGCATTAGGGTAGGTTTCAAACCCATCATATATATATTCCCCTTCCCCCATCCCCTTCCTATATATATATATATATAAATAAACTATATATATTTATCATACCTCATTTCATGTACTATAGACCATATAAATATATTAAAAGTGAATGTTTGTATGTTTGTCACCAAAGAAATCTGGATAAACGGGATCTAGAACCACAGTAATAGCTGATAAACTTAGCAACAGGTTTCAACACAGAAATGCCTGGTTAACCTTCCCCTTCCATCCCCTTCAGTTTGTAATACCTGGTAAAAGAGAAAGTCGCTACAGCTTTATCATACCTGGATTTCATGGGTCCTGAGACCATAGAAATAATTACATGAAAACGTGCTTTTCAGTCGACTGTTTATCATGGATAAACAGGTCGAGAATAGCTGGATAAAAGTTTCAACACAAAAATGCCTTGTTTTTTTTTTTTAACCTCGAGCTCCTTTCCACGTAAGGAGGGCTTGGATAAGATTGGCAGTTGCTATTCATTTTTTTTTTTTTGTGGAGTTAATATTGATTCCTGCCAGGCTAGTATAGCCTTTCTTTCGGCATACCACCTTCTGTTTCCCTCTATTCTACTTTCTTGCTGAAGGTCCTCCTTCCAGTTTGTTTCTTATTTTATTTATTTATTTTTTTTTTATTTCTAGTGGTGGTGCTGTTTATTGTTAAGTTTTCCTCAATACTCCCTTTCAGGTGACATTCACTGATGGTTGTTACCATGAGTTACTATAATGTAACCTCGGCTCTCTTCTTTTTAGAACTTTGATGCGCTATTTGTGCTTAGGTGATCTATAAATCTGATAGTGTCATGCATGAGTATCGGTCTCTTAAGCTTCGTAATGCTTAGAGAATGCTGTAAGTCTGATATGGTCCAAATAGAGAAGACATTATATTCGAATTTTAGAAGGAAAATAGCCATAAAATTATTATAAAGGATTTAGATTTTTATTTGACATATGTGTGAATGAAGTACAGAGCAACAATATAAAGGGAAGAGAGGAAAGGAAATATGAAAAATGCAAAAATAAGGGTAATGAACGAATGGATCTCAGAATGAAAGATACAGATGCTATCTTCTGTAAATGCACCCCTGGGTCGATGTGCTGAGTATTGAAGATTTGTTGAAAGTGTCAAATAGAGGGTAGCCAGAGCTGAATGACATTAGAGTGTAAAGGTTCAATTTATAATGAAGACAATTAAGAAGCTGAAGTATGAAATGACCACCAGTCGATGAAATTACCTGTGAGATAGCATGGTGCAATGATGATAGTGGAACTGAATGGCTGATCACAGTTGGTGTGGTATGTATGGAGGAGGAGAAGATTCTATAAGAATGAGTGAAAGGGCTGACTGTTTCATTACGCAAAGGGTGAATGTGACAGGAGTAACTGTAAGTAGATGTAGACGAGGAGGAGCATGTATTTATCGAACTTCTTTAAATAGCACTTACATGAGACGTTTTACAATAAATAAAAAACCTATATGGGAAGCACTGACCTAAAAGAAAAAAAAAACTCGTGACAGAATCGATAGCAAGTTCATGTGGAGGGTGCTACGGAAATTTGGTGTACAATATCGGATTTTAAGAGGGATTAAATGTTATTAAGGTGGAAAGAAGCATGTTTTAGGAATGCAGATGGGGATGTGACAGATCCGATGTAAAAATGTCTGCTTACTACATGATTTCCCTTCGTACTATTACCTATGTTCCAGCAACTATCACGTAGAATGGAGAATTCATTAGGAGCTAAGGGAGCGAGAAAGGGAAATACGGAGAAAAAGCAACGCATGGTCACTGTCATAACATCCCTACTTTAGCTGCAGAACCGTGGATGATCCCTTCTGCAGTGCAACTTTCACATTAGCCGCTTCATACACCTGCGCATAAGGCCCATTATCTACGCATCAGTTCCCCTACTACAAGCTGCTGCCTCTTCACCCCTTATCTCGAAGGAACTTTTGAATTTCCTGGAAGTGAATCCTTTCCACTCGCTCTATCGCCTATCCAACCCTATCTAGGTCTCCCCCTAATCCCTTGCCCTAACACATAGAACCTTTTCATCACTTGGACGTCTCTTCACGTGTGTCACCCTACAATTTTTCATGCCCCATATACTATAAAAACAGTTCACCTGAACAGCTTCAAATATTTCCCTTTCATTGGCATACAGTACCCTTAGTTCACTGTCACTCGAGAGAGTTAACTCTACAACCCCTATATATTTTAACCACACCTTTTATTTTCTTGGATAATTAGTCTCTTACTAATCTTTTCCGAAAATAGCTGCCTATCTTGCTTAACATCCACGCACACACACACACTACACTATATATTATATATATATATATATATATATATATATATATATATATATATATATATATATATATATAGTGTGTGTGTTTGTGTGGAGATATTATATATATATATCACAAAACAAACACACACTGTACATATATACACAGTGTGTGTTTTTTGATATATATATATATATATATATATATATATATATGTATGTATGTATGTATGCATGTATTTATGTGTGTATATATATGTATGTATGTATAATATATCATTCGGAGACAGACAGACGTCCATCGGCTATTTTTTAGTGAAAATTGTTAAATGCATCCTAAAAACTGTTTCGAAATCACTGAAAGCCCCCTTGGACCACATAGGTCAAACCCTGTAACCAAAGAAGCAATTTTGCTCAAAAGAGATACAAGTAACAATGAATATACAAGATAGAATATAGTATACTGATGAATTAAAAATGTTCTGATTTATTCTTTTTTGTGCTGTAATCAATCGCTTTCGGGCAAATGTTTCATCTGAGGTAATATCCTGGCATAATACTTTCATTGTGTTTTTCAACGATATAATGAATTAATACTCGTTCGCTAAATTTCAAATGGAAAGAATATACGCGTACCCATGTAAGTAACAATGACCTTTTTTTATTGGCGATAAAAAAATTGAGCAAACCGCAAAAATTATGCTGATTTCCACGTTTAATTTCACGACCTTTTAAAACATTCGGTTTTAAGCATATTTAATTAGCAAACAAAGGATTTTTGTTCTGCTTGTCCGTTTCATATTTCTAATTACATTTGCGTCGAAGAGCAGCGTAAAAGTTCCATTGCATAAAAAATTATTATACTTTTACAATTCTGCTTTACTCTTTTTCCTTCATTTTTGTTGGGAATTCTGTTTTTATGGTACAGCACAACAAACTGCGGTATATCTATGTAAATAGCAGACTAGCTGAAAGCTGCTGTCCTCTCATCTGACAATTTCTGTTAATTTTGTTGTTGAAGCTAGTCATTGGCACAATAATATCACAATAGGAATGTTATCATTATAATAATCAGTTTATATCTGATAGTTTACGATAAATCGGTGAAATGCTGAAGTCGTCTCCACTATTACTAATTTTAATTTTAATGCCATCTTGTTTTCATGAATGATATCTTTGCGAGATTAAGGAAAACCTGCGAACACGTGCGAATTGAATAGCTGGTGGATTAAAAATATTCAAAACTAAGTTTCTGTTAAATTTCGAAAACATTTTTCACTATTCTAGGTAGATATTCTTTTCTAAATACCTCAGAACTCCACGACGGCCAAATTTCAACCTTAGAATCTTGTCCAGCTATTTTATGTTATCACTAATCATGTATTTAAATAATAAAATACAAACTCGTCTACTATAAAGTTAATTAAGTTGAAAATTATGTTTCTGAGAAACTGTACCGTACTTAGCCTGTACAGATACTGATATAAATGTATAAGAGGAAAACACAAACATTATATATCTATACATATATGTATACATATATATATAGATACATAGCCTATATATGTATATATTTATATATGTGTATGTGTGTGTGTGCTTGTGTGAACACATATGTGTATGTATGCATATACAATTGACGAAGGACACGCTTTAAATTGCAGTGGCCAGATTTGGATTGTTTACTTCCAACTACTTGTTTTACATTTTGGAATATTCTTTGTTTATGTTGCCTCTAGTCTAGACCATTGTATCTGAAAGAGGGAAGTTAATGTCCCGTTTCGAAAGTTAATAAAAGAATTTCTATTGCCCCAAGTTTTTGGTCTGTTTCCTATATTGTTATGAAAAAACACGGCAATGGTGTTTACCATATTATATATATATATATATATATATATATATATATATATATATATATATATATATATATATATATATATATATATATATATATATATATATATATATATATATATATATATATATATATATATATTATATATATATATATATATATATATATATATATATATATATATATATATATATATATATATATATATATATATATATATTATATATAAATATATATACAGTATATATATATATATATATATATAATATCGAATTACCTTTATTTTGGGAATGACTCATAAGCACGTGGGTGCTTCTGCACTAGCTACGATTCGAACCTCTGCTATTTGGGTTTGGTACAGAGGTGAAACGGACTTAACCATCCGGTAATCAAGACAGATGTACGCTGAATTCGACACTGCTGTACTTATTGTATTTAAAATCGAAACCTACCTGTCTCCGCCATGATTACTGAATGCCAAGTTTATAATAGTTTTTTCACTAATACACTCGTGACTTTTGCATATAAATACAAATATTAAACAACAAATACCACTCGATTACGAAGTCACTACCTAGGAAACAACTGGCACCGAAAATGAATTATTCTTGAGAAGTGCATCTGACCTATCCAGAATTTAACCCTAAGCTTTTTGGGCTTGATCTAAATTAACAGAGACTCATCTAGTTGGCTATAGAAACAAATGTGTGCTGACCTCGACATAACTTTTTATAATAACAAATTATAAGCTGTAAATACCCTTTTCATAATAAAGCAAACTCCTTTATTTTAAGAAGAAAAATTAATATTGTGTGGAATGCTACCCTGCATAATATTCATAATTATTTTAAACAGATAATAAAGAGAGTCAACAAAGGGTGACAATATATATATATATATATATATATATATATATATATATATATATATATATGTGTGTGTGTGTGTGTGTGTGTGTGTGTAAATGTATATATATACATATATAGATATATTTATATATATATAAATATATATAAATATATATATATATATATAAATATATATATATATATATATATATATATATATATATATATATATATATATATATATATATATATATATATATATATATATATATATATGTAATTGAATTGTCCAGGTAACCAAACTACTTTGAAATAAAACTGTGCTCCTGTAAAGGATGGACCTTTACTCTTCCAACTACATACTGAAGAGAAAAATACTTTCTACTACCCTGAAAGATGTATGCCTTATATTCACAAATGTTAAGTTTCACATATCATTAAATATCCACTTCACTCTACTCGGGAATAACTTAAACCCAGTGCGAACTGAATTTGATAACTGCTTCGTCTCCGGCAGTATCTGAACAGTTTCCTGTTTAGAAACAAAGAGACATGGAAGAAGAACTTATTAACTATGTATACTTTCCCTCGAGTGTAAGTATTACCAAGGTATAGTGAATTAGGCATTAAACGCTATTTGTGGCTGAATATTTCTGAACATTGAAAAAAAAAAATCACGTATAAAGGTGACAAACATTCATAATCAGAAAGTGTCACTAACTTGTCAATCAGCTGTCATGGTGGAGATGGCTTCTTATCGATTCTCAGTACAGAGCCTGAATGCGGCCAACATATGCTTCTAAACCAGGCAACGGTTCAAATCCTGCCGGAGAAAAAATTACCTATCAATTGTAATTTTCTTGGGTATAATTTAATCCTAAGGAATAGTACACTGGATATCAAATAATATATGTGGCTTAATTTGTGTGGATGAACAGATAGATAGTCGGTAAATATATAATATTTATATATATATACACATACATACATACATGCATATATATAATATATATATATATATATATATATATATATATATATATATATATATATATATAAATGTATAGACAGATAGACAGATGTGTATGTATGTATGTATTATCCTATAAATTAATTACTACAAAATGTTACATTAGGGTGAGGTTTAGAAAGTCACCTCTAGTAAATTGTTTCTAGATTTAACAGATATATAGTGAGGATGAGCTGAACTACACTTGTTGTTTGGTTTCATACAAAGTGCTTTGGTTCGAATCCTGCCAGCATAGGTGAAAGCTTATTTGGTATCTTCGCACTTGGATATATCTGCTAAAACTTGCCATTATATTATATATATATATATATATATATATATATATATATATATATATATATATATATATATATACTGTATATAAAGATAAAATCCACGAAGGAAACGGAAACACTGGAGTGCTGCGAGGCTTTCGACACTTATTGTCTATACTTAGCAGACTTAGTCTGCTAAGTAAAGGATGTAAGTGTCGAAAGGCCTTTGCAGCACTCCGAAACACTGGAGTGCTGAGAGGCTTTTCGACACTTACGTCCTTTACTTAGCAGACTTAGTCTGCTAAGTAAAGGACGTAATTGTCGAAAGGCCTCGCAGCACTCCAGTGTTTCCGCTTCCTTCGTGATTTATATATTCATCCCGTATATTTTCGTGATTCAGTCCTTATCCATTTTTCATTATATATATTCATCCCGTTCCATATTTTTCGTGATTCAGTTATACATACACACACACCACACACACACACACACACATATATATATATATATATATATATATATATATATATATATATATATATATATATATATATATATATATATATATATATATATACATACACACACACACACACACACACACATATATATATATATATATATATATATATATATATATATATATATATGTGTGTGTGTGTGTGTGTGTGTGTGTGTGTGTGTGTGTGTGTACAAACACTTACAAACGCTTAACTTCCACACTCACAAGTATCTCTTAACAAAGCAATGTGGCAGATGATACATGTGAACACTGCCTTATCTTTTATGATAATTTATCTTCTAAACTACCAAGTAGAAATATGACTATTCAAGTCCAGTAGCAGCAAAACAACTTTCCGTACGATGTTTCAGAATTTTCTACCTAATCAATAACATTTCATAAAAAAAGATGAATAACGGATGAAAACGACCATTTTTCTTATACTGAATTCTCTCTTCATTCAGTAAATAACAATTTGCCGAAGTAAAGTATCAAGCGATCTGCAAATATTTTATGGACCATAGTTTAACGAAATATTTTGTCACGAACCTGATGGCGAGCGCTACGCTGCGCTGGAACCCGGGCTACCCGTCATGTCTCCCCTACTGTCCCGATCCCCTACCTACCCCGCCCGACCTGGGGCGGACAAACAATCTGCAGGAGGAGGGTGGATGTGTCATGTCTCCCCTACCCTTCCGATCCCCCTACGGGGCGGACAACAAGAATGATCCACTAGGATTTTATTATTATAGATTGGACGAAATTTATTGAAAAGATTCTTTGCCTTCCCTTTTGGTATCTATCTGTGCTTGCTTTCGTTTAGATCTAGACCTGCACGTGCATATGCATATATGCCTGACATGTGTTATACTGCGCATTTATGCGTATGCATGCAACAATGCTTCTGTGCATTCACGGACTCTCATTTACAAAGCTCTATATGAATTCGAATGGACAATGAGTGAAACGAGGAACTAAGTCCCGAAGAGAGAGAGAGAGAGAGAGAGAGAGAGAGAGAGAGAGAGAGAGAGAGAGAGAATCAGCGGAGATTTTAAGGGAAAGAGAAATCTATTGACATGATGGAACTGGTCACAATATAGTCAAGGTGACGAACGGAATAAAGCTACAAGGGTCCTACTTGTTGACTTAAAATACTTATATAATACACTCTTCGTACCTTGTTCTAAACAATTATTATAAATGACAAAGAATTATGCGAATTGACCGGGGCTTTTAGTCGACTTATACTAATCCAGCTAATCTCTGGAAGGTTTCAGCTGAAATTATACAATGCTTTCTTTGACGTAATTTTAAACCTGGAAGGTCAGAATGAGATTTTTTCTTGGGGTCGGTTGCACACAAATGTATTTTGCTAGCTACTCGTCAGAACTAATCAGTTTTCATGTGGGAGGGGTAAAATTTTTCCTACATGTACGATAATATTGTCCGTGCGAGATCATCTAAATCCTAACCTTCTTCATTGGTGTCTTAATATCTCACAAGATCATATGAGACATGAACACAAAAAAGATGGCTAAGTTACAGGACAAAACAATATTTTTAATTTCCTTCACTTGTCTGTGTTCGTAGAGTAGTCAGAGAATTCCAGTTATAAACACTTCTCGAACACTTGTTTCTTCACCTCTTCCTAACTATTTTACCACTGATACTTTCAGTGATCGGTGAATATTTGACACATCTTAAATACTCACGTAGTATGGTAGTTATGTTTTGATAAAAACCTAATGAAATACTGGCTTGTATATATATATATATATATATATATATATATATATATATATATATATATATATATATATATATATATAAATATATATATATATATATATAAATATATATATATATATATATATATATATATATATATATATATATATATATATATATATATATATATATATATATATATATATATATATATATATATATATATATATATATATATATATATATATATATATATTACTAACATATATACACGCTCACACATATTTTCATATGTATGTATGTATACATAATATATATATATATATATATATATATATATATATATATATATATATATATATATATATATATATATATATAGATTATATATATACACATATATATGTACATATATGAACTCGAGTTTTTAGGTTATTAAAGAATTATTTTAAAGTATACACGTTATGACCAAGCCGAATGACTACACCGCAGAAACCTCATGTAAAAAGAATAAAACAGACAAATGCAAAAACAAGCAAACCATGAAATCATTCACATCCATTTGAGACGTTTCGTGATTCCAACGTTCAACCGAAAAGCCCCCACTTCATCACATCACACATCTACCGACAGGTCCACGACGTATTCAAACCCATAAATAACGAAGCAATAGTGCGTGAGTGAACGTACTTTTGGAAACAAAGCAACAGACTTTCGATGTGCTCTGTGTACACATTTGTCCGTGTGCGTCAACGATGCCTACTAGTAGACGTTTCCGTCTTCATGTGCCTCCGATGCTTTATTGGGGAGAAGCGGAAGAGCGTCAGGCCAAATCGCCATTGGACGGCTGCCATTCCTCTCTCCAAACTTGAGTCGTAAATTTCTCGGGAGAAAATTGCTTGTTTCCAAAACCTGATAATGGCCCATAACAGGTTTGTAAAAAGAAAATGATTCTAATAAGGCGGATGTCTTAAGGTCTTTTGGGGTCATATAGTGAAAAGTTGTGACCGTGCGAGTGAAAGTAATTCATTTTCTGGATTTTCGTAGTAGGGTTAATCAAAGTTATTATGATAAGCATGTGAACATTTTTAATTATAGGAAAAAGGAAGAAAATATAATTTGTTAATGCAAATTATATTGTTATTGTGTACTTGTGCATCGGGATTATACCAGACAGTATAAAAATAACCAAAAATACATATCAAATGATCTCTAAATCTCTTGTCAATATTTCATACAAAATCATTTTCAGCTACTCATAATATCCATTCCTCTAATTACTATTCAAATAATCTAATCATTCAGAGAAGAAGGCAATTCAGCAAACGCTAAAACTACTTGTAAGACCCAAAGTTACACCATAAAAAAGGGTCTTGGCATCCATGGCCATCCTGCTTTCATCTCTCTCTCTCTCTCTCTCTCTCTCTCTCTCTCTCTCTCTCTCTCTCTCTCTCTCTCTCTCCTAGACAACGTATCTTTCAGGTCTGACAGGACCTCACTCATCCTTCTTCCTTTTGGTTTACCCCGCCAGTCTTCCTAAGATTACTTTTTTCAGTAATCTTTGAAAAAAAAATAGACAGGTAATCCTTTTTTTCATTATCCTCTTCTTAATGACTTTAGTTTCATGCTTTGTTTTGTTTTGTTATTCTTTATCAAGTACAGAATCTTTTAAAATAAAAGGGATTCATTAAACCTCACTTCTTACAAGTCCCTGATCTATACCAGTAATGCTCTTTCTTAGAATGCTGAAGCTTCCATGCATCTTCATTCTATTTTATCTTCTACTGTCACAGTGGTAAATCATTTATGTTCACCGCATCAGCCTTCTTCTTATTCTAGAGTAAGTATACCTTAGTTTAACCAGACCATGAGCTGATTAACAGCCCTCCTAGGGCTGGCTCGAAGGATTAGATTTATTTTACGTGGCTAAGAACCAACTGGTTACCTAGCAACGCGACCTACCGCTTATTGTGGAATCCGAACCACACTATAACGAGAAACGAATTTCTATCACCAGAAATAAATTCCTCCAATTCTTCATTGGCCGGTCGGAGAATCGAACACGGGCCCAGCAGAGTGCTAGCCGAGAACGATACCAACCCGTCCAATGAGGAACTAGAAATGTAGCAGAACATAGCAGGAAGATTTTCACGATCATCAAATTCTTACTGTTAAAAATGATAAAACTGGATGCAGTCTGTATTTATTTTAGAAACGTAGTTTATATGATAAGACATCCATTATTCCTCACACCACTCGACTGTAGGACAGTCTCCCTGAGAATGTTGTGCAACTGGAACCTCAAAAGTTCAAACGATGATGCAATGCATTACTACCCTAAAACAATTCTCCTTGTATTTCAGTCATTTATTTATATTTCACTTCTTGCATTTATTAACTTAATTTTTTCTAACAACTGATCTCTTCTTTCTGTATTTCCTATTACTTTCTGTTACTCCTTTCAAATGAATACAACATTCTTTGGAAGCTTGAGTTAATAATAATAATAATAATAATAATAATAATAATAATAAATCATGATTCAGTATCAAAAGCCCTCCACTGGAGCCTGTGCAAGAAACACCAGCTAGCTTGCAGCAATAAGTGGTACGAACACCAACCTGAGGGAGTGATAGAAAACGATCAGGCAAAGATCCTCTGGGACTATGGTATCAGAACAGATAGGGTGATACGTGCCAGTAGACCAGACGTGACGTTGACAGAATCAAGAAGATAGTATCACTCATTGATGTCGCAATTCCATGGGACACCAGAATAGATGAGAGAGAAGGAGAAAAAATTGATAAGTATCAAAACCTGAAAATCGAAATAAGCAGGATATGGGATATGCCAGTGGAAATGTACCCATAATCATAGGAACACGAGGCACGATCCCAAGATCCCTGAAAAGGAATCTGGAAAAACTAGATGCCGAAGCAGCTCCAGGTTTCCTGCAGAAGAGTGCGCCACTAGAAACAGCGCACATAGTGATAAAAGTGATGGACCTCTAAGGAGGCAGGATGCAACCGGAACCCCACACTATAAAAACCACCCAGTCGAATAGGATGATTGTGATAGACCGAAAAAAAAAAAAAAAAATAATAATAATAATAATAATAATAATAATAATAATAATAATAATAATAATAATAATAACAGAGCTGTTTAACTATTCTGAGAGAATTTTTATTAGTTCAAAAGCCAAGGTCATCAATTTTGATACTATCGGGCGTAGCCTCTCAATGCCCTCCCTCCACCCTTTCCCATAGAAAAATGTCTATAGTCTTTGTTTAATAAAAAAAAAAAACTCTAGTATTATACTGCTTTTTTTAATTTATAGCTGGTATACATAAAGATGAAAAAACAAGGATATTTTCGCTAAGTTTAAGACTGTCTCAGATAGAAGATCCCTTTGATAAACATTATGGCAAATCATATAAAAAAGATTGTTTGTAGGTTTCTAAAATAAAAAAGACTTTTATGACTGGAACTTATTGGGAAATCAAAGAAACAGAGCAAGTCATAAAAACTTAATACCATATAAATATTAACACCTTTCTTAGGACAACGACAATTGATTAAATCTTTGGGTTGAAATATAATGAAATAGAATAATATTTATTCTACTTTGAAATAAAAAAATCATTGATCACAAGGTTAATCCTTTCCCATGCAACCTTAAAGAATTAAAATGAAAGATACTTGAAAAAGTTCTTTCTGGGTCTGAAAAAGAAAGCCATCTGTCTTCTTCCTCATTAACTCCAAGATTTATGGAAACAGGAAAAGGCCCACTATTATCTAAAGCAGTGGTTCTTAACCTTTTTATTACCAAACCCACTCTAAGAGATGTTCCTTCCCTCCACGCCCCCCTTGCATCTCTGAGTAAAATTCCCTCCCAGATTTAAAGGAAAATAAAAAAAAGGGGGGAAAGAGAAGGGGTTTCGAGGGACAGGGAGGGAGGTAAATAATTACAAAACATGGTAAGCCCAACGAGTCTAACTAGAGTAGTAGACTATAGGAAGCTAACGTTATAAGGCGATACTTTTGCATTTGTTCATAAAATTCTGAATAATAATTCTTCACTCTTATTATGAGAATAACGAATATAATTAGAGAATTTTGAATTTTTCCCTAGGGTTCGCACCTCCCCTGGAAATTGCTGATGCCCCCAGGGTTAAGAGCCAGTGATCTAAAGAAACTCTTATAATGAGAAAATCTTGAGGTAAAAACTAAGATTGGGGTGAGAGAGAAATTATTATCTCTGTAATAATAATGATTATTACAGAGATAAACACTACTAAAGCAGTGTAATAATGAGGATAATCACCACTAATTCAACAGAACCATCACAACTGAAAGCTAAATAATTTCAGGTGAATAAAAAAAAATTCCAAACGTCAGTTTTATATAAAAAAATTTTTCTTCCCAAGTTAAAAAAACTTAATTTTCTACTGGTAACACCTTTTATTTTACTGGAAGTTGCAGCATTGCCAGTATTATCAATGTATTTGGCGTAACGCTGCCAAATGAGCGCTTTCTATTTCTCGTTTAGGATTCTTGACGTCGGTGATGTAAAGAGACGTTAAAACTATATAATTTTGTCTCTTAGCCTTAGATTCAGGGGTCATATTAGTGCGCGATTATGTGATATAAGTTTAAAAGGATAAATTATCCTTTTACGAAGAACTGCAGTTCTCCAGTAATTTATCTTACCTTCCGTGATTCTGAGTTTCAATTTAATTTTCTGTAAACGAAAACTATTGAGGTGGCTATTTGTCTGTCCGTCCGCACTTTTTCTGTCCTCCCTTAGATCTTAAAAACTACTAAGGCTAGAGGGCTGCAAATTGGTATGGTGATCATCCACCTTCCAATCATCAAACATACCAAAATGCAGCCCTCTAGCCTCAGTAGCTTCATTTTATTTAAGGTTAAAGTTAGCCATGATCGTGCGTCTGGCATCGCTATAGGTGCTGACAACACATACCACCACCGGGCCGTGGTCGAAAGTTTCATGGGCCGCGGCTGAAAGTTTCATAGGCCGTGGCCGAGAGTTTCATACAGTATTATAAGCTGTGCAGAAAACTCGATATTGCGCCGAAGTAACTTCGGCTCATTTTTTACTTTTTTTATATATCATTATTACAGTCGCATTTTCCAAATCTTTGCGAGTAAACAGAGACAAAAGTAGATCGATGAAATGCTAATGAATGTGAAACTATTGACGCAGGTCGTTTGGATTCTTTGACATCTAAAATTAAACCATCATATTTTCAAGACGGAGGTGCAGAATCTAAATATACGGGAATGTTTTTCACCTTTTAAATGTGAGACAAACAATCACTTTTGATTACAAGCATAAAGAGCTGATGACCATCTGATAAGAAAAACGTAATTCTCCCCTCTTATTCCGTGAATGCGTTTAATTGACGAAAGAAAACAAGGAGAAAAAAAATAACTTACGAAATTCTTTATAGCATTTCCATCTTTTTAATTCTGCAATACATTTTTTGGCGGGTGATGGGGGGACTTTGATCTTAAAACATTTGTATCTATTTTCATTTGTGCTGTTCATTTCATTAGTGTATTTTTATTAACGTGCTTTTTTCCCATTTGTATGGGGTAAGCACGTTGCCTTCTTTTTGAAGGGCTTTGATTTGACTTTGGGGTAGACTTTGTAGTCTCGATAGGCTGCCCTGCCTGTCATCGCTTAGACCCCGGTAGCGTATGTACATGTATTATACCAGTCACCAGCAACCTTTCTCCCAGCAGCGAAGACTTCGTTGTGCGGTTAGGTCGACAGTCAAGACGTGTGGTGTCTGTTATCTTTATTAGATGTTGGAGTGGCTTTGTTTGTGTGTGTATTAGTCTGTAATACCCATTTGTTTTTTTAAGCAAACCTATCAGTTGATTACATACATAACACCGGCGGCAGTCAAGACGTGTGGTGTCTGTTATCTTTATTAGATGTTGGAGTGGCTTTGTTTGTGTGTGTATTAGTCTGTAATACCCATTTGTTTTTTTAAGCAAACCTATCAGTTGATTACATACATAACACCGGGGTGTCTACACGGATAGCAAAGTGTCCACCTCTCTGACCGGTCGGCTGCGGATCTGAACCCGCGCCACAGACCTCTAAGAAGTCCGAGGCTGCTGCTCTAACCGACTTGGCCATCAAGGCTCTTTCATTTCATTAGTGTATTAATAAGATAAAAATAATGATCTTGTTTCCTCTTTGGAGCTGCATTGTTTCTCGTTTCCAAAATCTTTCATCATATTGTGTTTTCTAGGGTTCTATTTTGCTTCATTTTCGTTAGCATTACACATATTTCTTTACATTTCCTTTTTAGTCTAAAATTACACGAGAATCTCTTTTAGCCTCTACACATTTTACCTACGCATTTCCTCTTTCTGTGGCTCTAAGGGTTTCTAAAGCCTCCCATAACTGAAGTTGGAATCGAGACCGTGAAGGACGCCACTCTTAGGATATACGTTAATTTCGAATGTTTTCTATGGAGGGACCCTCAGTCAAGCTCGACTGAAAAGGGAAGAGCGCTTAACCCTGATATGCCTAAATGAATGGCAATTATTGTTGTCAAGAGGCTGTTTAGTCTGGACGCTTAAGACAAAGTTTTGGTGATAGTGCACCAAATAACGAAACGGAAAGGCGTAATTAACATTACACAACAAATACCTAATGCAGGAATTACCTACTGACAAGAAATATCACCTATAATGCCATTCGATTTAGTTTCACAAAATCATAAACTTCAAATGAACGGAAAGTGAATAATAAGTTGCCTTTTTAATGGAGCTGTAGAAGCCTGGCTAGAAATGCGTCTTTCATCCCTTATATCAGAACTTAGGGAATCTAGATATTGCACTTGTGTCTTGATAGCCAGTGTAATTTAAGGAGACAATTAAGCAGTTGTCGTCTCTTCAGTAGTAAATAGTTACTCCTGGGACACTTGAGAATGGATAGTTCTAACTCATTTTTGTCAGACTTTTACCTTGTTACTTGAATGGTAGTTGATGCTAAAGGTGCGTTTTTTTAGTCCTTGTTAGCAATGTGGTTGCTATCCTTGGGAAAATACAGTGCACTTTTCGCATGATGTACTTAACTTTACGGTCTTTGCACTTCTCTAGCGTAAAATAAATTACTGCTCATGAGTTCATAGGTCTCTAGAGAGCTTTTTAAGTTGATACAGCCCTTTCATGTTGCTTTCCTTTAACTTTTAGAATATTAATTATGTGAGTAATTAGGGAATTTTGGAGTAAAAATCAAGGGAAAAATATCATTCAGCTACAAAGCAGAATATGTATTATTCGTATATCACGATCAACACGATCTAGTTCACTATAATACAACACTAGTACAGTTGGTAACGTGTTGGTCTCATATTCTCGGGGACCAGCGTTCGCTCCCCGTCAAGGAGCGGATAGTGAGACTGTCTACTGGATGGTTACTGCCATGAGTGACGACACTGGGGGCGTTGGGGTTACCCGGCTGACGTCCGCCCGAGAGGCAACAGCCTGTGGGAGGGCTGAAACCAACAACTTTAACTTTATGAGTCCATGTTTTCAAAGCGAGACCTAGTTGACCAGCTTCTCCATTTAGAGTGGCTATGGTTGCACATTTGCCAGGCCATGAGATGTAAAAAGCCTCGTTCCAGTGCTTTCACCTCCACAAATCTCCACTCTGTTTTGAAGTTCTCATCCAATTAGGCCGGGGTCTTTCAGCACCTCTGGTGGCCTTAGTAGATTAACTGACCCAATGACATACAACTTTCCCAGGGGTGCTGGACAGGTCAAATCCATCTGCTTCTCCATTTCATCACCTGCTCAACTACATATGAAAATTTATTTCTATGATACCTTTTCTCATTCTGTCTAGATCTGATTCCCAATATTCTTCTGAAAACTTTATTCTCAAATTGACAGAATTTTTTTTAGTAATATTTTTTAATAACCAAACACTGACTCTTATCCGTATAGCAATCGAAGTCATACTAGAATAATATATGATCTTATTTTCATACACATTTCTGATGAACTTAATTTCCCAAAATTATTCAGCATTTGTCTTTTCCGTTTATTACTGAATTATAACTAAAAGGTATAGAAGATCATTGTTCCTAAATATATAGAAGGCTCAGCCTCATTAACGGTTTCCATCTAGTGTGATTTTAATCCTTTGAGGAGTCAGGAAAGGTATCTGCCCATAAAACATCTGCCGACACAAATTATGAAATGAGCCTTTCGGGGTAGAAATAGTTGGCGGAGGCTCACGAAAATCAGCGACCCGGAATAGGGATTTAAGTTACACTTTTTTTTTAGATCTATCCTAGGATCCATTTCTCTAGATACATGACACATCCGTAAAGCAATTCTTGTAAATCAGGTTTCTCTCAATACTCCAATCTAATACCTGTCTCCAATCTCCAGCCATTTTATTCACTATAAATTCTGTGGTAAGTCTAAGCAGTACAGGTGAAACAACATTACTCTGTAGCACCCAGCGATTAAATGAAAACTCACTTAAAAAGACCCCATCAGCATTAACTTTGATCCTCTTTATTCATATTGGTCCCTCGACGCCGTCAGATCCCGGTCTCATAATCAACAAAAGCCATCAGAAAGGAATGGGTTAACACCAATACTTGAATGAGGCAACTCCTGTATTTTCTAAAGCCAACTTATTCATTCTTCAAGCATTTTATCCCTGAAGTTCTGGTCACCTTCTCATTTTATTGCATGACTTCTTTTTCTCTCTCATGGCTTCTCCATCTTCATTCTCCATCTTCCTTGCTGCTGAACATCATGCAATCTCTGCTTTTAAAGCAAACGTCTCATCTTACTACATACAGATATTATTCTCTCTTCCTATTTTCCTAAACCAAACAAAACAATCCCTGTTGACTCTAGGAGCACATTATGAAATTTGAAATTTATGCAGTCCTTTAAACCTATGTTTCTTTAAACCTACCCTATTTTTACCCGTTTTCTCATTATATACCCTCATCACCTCCAGCTTATCAAACTTACTGTTCTCTGTTACCTTTACAACTTGATTCCATCCCTTCCTCTCCAACCTGAATTTCCTTCTACCTTAGCCTTTGTTCTAACTAAACAATGATCAGATATGTTTCCAGCCACTCCTCCTCTCATTAACCAACATTCGCCAATTTGCTTATCCAACTGCACTTTACTATATCATAATTTTGCATACTCTTCTTACAGTTTTCTCCTCCCCTAGTATATCTAAGAGCGCTTCCTGTCGAAAATCAGTTTCTATTTACACCAGGTATTTCATATCTGTTAACAACGTCATTTCTTTCTATACCGTTTCACCTGTTCTCAATATATATATATATATATATATATATATATATATATATATATATATATATATATATATATATATATATATATATATATATATATATATATATATATATAAATATATATATATATTATACATTATATATATATATGTATATATACATATATATACATATATATATATATATATATATATATATATATATATATATATATATATATATATATATATATATATATATATAAAATCCTCTGGTCACATTAACTACAAAACCTTTTGGACACTTACCACTGGATGCCTTGAATCCGAAGAGCAGACCATTCATGAACCTTCTCTTTTTTCGTAGTGCAGTAAGAATGGGATTCCGGCAACCTATTATGCTGTAAAGAAAAATGAAAGTTAAAAGTTTAATCTATTTAATGAAATTTGTTTGCGTGTTTATGTACATGTTTCCAAAAGAAACCTGGTGTATTTCGCTATTGTTTGCAAGTTCGTTGCCTTCCAGGGCAAGTTATTAATTCAGTGATTTTCCGCCTCTTGCTCCGTCCGTGAATCCGTGAAATCGGGAAAACCTTGACCCTTCACTTCAGAACTTTACATAGGAATACATGGATGTATACATCAAGCCTAATTCAGAGACCCAGAGGACGAAACTAGAAAAGAGAGAGAGAGAGAGAGAGAGAGAGAGAGAGAGAGAGAGAGAGAGAGAGAGAGAACAGGGCGTTGGAAGAATAAAGCAATGTAGGACAAACTAACAAATGTGACCAAGGATGAATGAATGCCCGGCAAAACAGCAAAGTAGAGCAAAAATAAAGAAGTTTGCACAGGACAGTGGCGGAAAATAACTTGTGTAAAACCGTAAGTTAAATCATATTTCAGTTAATCAATTAACAATTAACGATAACACAACAATAAACATGCAGTAAGGAGTAACGAGATGTCTTAAGACTGAAGAATAAATAAAAATTAGATATAAATATTTATATAGTAAAAAAAAAATTTACCAGCAATTAACGTAATACATCTAATTAACTATGAGCATTTACTTGGGAGAGAATGAGAGCGAATGACAGCAGGAACCAATGAGAATCATTCAACCATCTTCATCCTCCATCTTTCAATATCCTCCTAAGTCTAACAGCAACCTTACGTAACTTCTAAAACTATTCCAGTCATCCAGCAACCCTACCTTTCTACTAACACCTCAGCTGTCCTTTCCCTTCCTTTCTGTAATGTCCCTCTTTCACCATGCCTATCATCAATCTCCCCCCCCAACAAACATATCCAGCTCCCTCTCCCTCTAGCCCTCTCTTGACCTTGGGCCCAGTTACTCGCTATTATCACTATCGTCATCACAGCTCAGTCATTTGTAAGAACTTTCTGTCTGTATCTCTTGTCAGCATTAAGAATTTTTTTATATACTGGACTGTGATAGATAATGTGTTCTTGTATAGAAAAGTCCTCTTCTAAAACGAGCAGATAAAAAAAAAAAACAGTCCATTTCCGTGGAAGAGTTAATCACGATATCCCGGTTTTACTAATAAAAATTATTCCGGAGAACTATGTAAGGAAATGATAAGCACAAAGATATTTTTCTATTTAATAGAATTCTTGTCATTTCCATATACCTATGGGTTCTTGTATTCACTAAATAACATTATTAAAAAAATATACTGCTCATATTGCGCGAGTTTTTGTACCAAACATTTATGTAAATTCTGGAAAACAACTCTATTCTCTAATGAAAGACGGTCTTTTTTATTACAACAGTGGCCATACACAACTAATTTTCAGCCTATGCAATGTAAAGCATTTTGCTATTACACACACACACACACATATATAGTAAATATATGTATATATATATATATATATATATATATATATATATATATATATATATATATATATATATATATATATATATATATATATATATATGTGTGTGTGTGTGTGTGTGTGTGTGTGTGTGTGTAGGTATTTACACATCACCGCGACATTTTATATACACAAACATTAAGCTACAAATTTTATTTAATATCCAATTCTACCTCGGATATAATACCGAAAAGGAATTATAATTGATATATATATATATATATATATATATATATATATATACTTGTTATATACATATATATTTGCTGGACGTTAAAATAAGACATCGTTTCATAGGCTAGGATTTCTTTCCCTTCAGATTCCAGGCTTTCCCAGAAGAGCAAGGGAATCGAGAAGTTAGGAGTTTATGTGACTTAAAAAGCGTTTCTGATGAAAGTAGGCAGTGGATCCACCAGGTTAGAAAAGGCTTCTGAATGCAAGGTGTTAACGATACAATAGTACCTGCTGAAAGTGTAAAGAATTTTCAGGGAAAATTGAAAATTAATTTTAACCATTGGAAAGTGTTAAGGGGGTATAGTAAAGAGGAAGAGAGGAAATATATTCAACGATTGATTTCTGTAGGTATAAAGGAATGAAAAGGAAATGTTGCCAATGAAGTGATAAAGAATGTTTAAGAAAGCTGGAGCCATCAAGATGCACTACAGCGACAAACAGATTCCATGTCTTTAGGGAGATATAAATTGCAGGCACAAAAATAATGGATGTCACTCAAGGATGGTTGCTCTACTAAACAAACACACAAATATTTGTTGTAGTCTTGCAGTTGTATATTGTTTGTATTTATATGTTGTGCTCTTCTTGAAATAAAAATTTCCTCATGTGGATAAGAGAGAGAGAGAGAGAGAGAGAGAGAGAGAGAGAGAGAGAGAGAGAGAGAGAGAGAGATAGAATTGGATAAATAAATGGTGAACTTTATCTCATTTTTCAAAGAATTGTATAAAAAATGTTCGACTTACGAGTAAGTAATATGGTGACACCAGACAAAAGTGAGAGAGACACTATTATAGAGAATTTGTGAGAATTTGTACAAGCAAAACTTATCTAAATCGAGGACAATGGTAAAGTTAACATAAAAAAAAAATCAAGGCGGGTGACGAAGGATATCAAATTTTGAGAGGAAAATTGCTTTCATTCAGTATGGTCAAGTCAAGAATATGACAGACGTAATAGTGGAAGTAAGAAAAGTCGAGAGAAAATGAAAATCATCTAAAATGCAAAAAACAGGTATGTAAAGTCATATAGGCGGAGGAAGGGAAAGTTAAGAGAAATAAAATAAGAAAACGAAATTGGAAAAAAAGAAAACGAAAGACAATATGCCTCATAAAACGGCGACCTTCCTCCGCTACACTTGTAATCTTACTGAATCTATTCACAATCATTTTCTGGAAATTGAAGATGGCCGAGAACGTCTTCTCCGGTGGCGCAGTAGCTCTTACGTCTACAGGCACAATCAGCCATTCGGCGAGGTCGATCGATTAGGGACAGTGCGAGAGGAATAATAGGGTCGACGAGCGCGTTCTTACAGAGGCAATATCCGCTCCCAATAGATGTCGACGAAGGACAACGATTGAAACGGAGCAGCTGCCAAAATGGCTCAAGAGGGAATCGGTTCCTAAGGTCGCTTTCTCCCATTCTGCGTCCCTCCACTGCGGCACCTACAAGGGCGAGGTTACGACTGCTGGTTAGTGCTCCTTAAGCTTAAGGCATGAGGGTTCGTGTTAGGTTTGTCTTTCTCTTTATTATGAATTTGATATGATGAACGCACCCTGGTAAACTTTGAAGCGTGTAAGGCCACTATAGTAGGGATGCAGGACGTTTTGAATTTGTCAAAGTGAAACAGTGAATCATATTTTTTAATTACGAAAATTTCGTTAAGCCAACAAAAGGCCAATGGAAACATTATTTTTACTACTCTTTTTAGAAAAATAGATGCAGATTCTGCCATGGAACTAAATTGCTGCCATGACGATCAAAGTGGACGTTTTCTTAAGGCATTTGTTCGTGAAACGATTAGAGTCGGGGTTGTATTAAAAGAAAATACAAAATCAAGGAAGAACAAATTTTTCCTCATTTAAACTGTAGAAAACTACTTAAAAAATTATTTCCCAAAACGAAGGTTTATCGGAAAAGGGTAACATGGCGTCCATCTGATAGCAGCTGTCATATCTGACATGTAAACTTTAATCTGGGCGGAAGATGAAAGCCCAGATCCATCCATCAGCTCAACTCGAATTGTGGGATTATCATAAATTTCCTTTCATTTCATCAGCTTAGCCAATCTTTTGACAGCTTAGCCAATCTTTTGACAAGGCAGATTTTGATCAGTTCAAATATAATGGAAATGTGAGCGGACAACGATGTTTGATTGAGTGTATGTAAGTTGTGAGGTAATTATTGTTGCTAGTTTATATATATATATATATATATATATATATATATATATATATATATATATATATATATATATATATATATATATACATATATATTTATATATGTATACATATATATTATATATATATATATATATATATATATGTGTGTGTGTGTAGAGAGAGGGAGAAAGAGCAACAAACACTACGCTTAAACACTTAGCTTTTATCTTTTAACAAGACAAATTTTGACCAGTTTAAATATAATGGTAGTAATGGAAGTTTGAGTGGAGAATGATGTGTGATTGAGCGTATGTACTATAATTCATGAGGTAATTGCTGTTATTGCTGTTATTAGTATACACACACACACACACATATATATATATATATATATATATATATATATATATATATATATATATATATAGAGAGAGAGAGAGAGAGAGAGAGAGAGAGAGAGAGAGAGAGAGAGAGCCTTGAAAGTAATAAACGCTTAAAAACTGTCCTACGATATTTAGAATGGGACTATTCCAACTCTAATAAACGGCATCTGAATTTAACAGATATGCATGCACTAGAGGGAATAGAATTACATGCTTCTTCGAAGTCGAGTAACTATTGGCAGACTCACTAACACATCGGGTATTGGTCCGAATCTTACCACGGGCGTGGTTCTTCATTAAGGCTTTTTATTTACGGGCGTACCCAGAAAGTGTGAGGATATTGAAAAGTTAAGAAATCATTGTCGATGTTTTACAAACACACACACAAACACACACACACACACACACAACCAATTACGACTCATTTAGGCGTACATGATCCCATGTAGCTGGTTAGCACCGTTACGTAGGTTTCGCTGAAATTTAGCTTTATTTTTATGCGCGTGTACTGAGTACTATATGGTAATCAAACAGATATAGCTAAAAAAAAAAAAGTATGTAGAAAAACTATGTTTATTACTGAAATAAAATATTATTATTTCCTGGAAGATTTACTGTACGCAAAGTTTTCTCTCTGCAAAAATTGTAGATTACGTAATACTCTTTTTATGACTGAATATTCTTGAAAAAATATCATTCCCAGGAAGATTTTCTTCATATTAAAGATTCCTCCTCAACAGTAATACAATACGTAATACTCTTTTTAGTATGATTACCATTGGAAAGTTGGAACAAGGTAGGAACCCGTTCATTATGGAATGAAAGACTAATTGTCTGCTCCGGAAACTGTTAATGGGGGGCCATCATGATGATGGCGGATTATTGGATGTCCCGCGTCTGTTTACATTTCCGAATGGCCCTGTCATCCCAAAATTGATCGACCGGCAATGCCATGTCGGTCGCTCTTTCCCATTTGACTTATCCGTTAGTTTTCGGTTAACGCCAGCAAATGCTCTATTTAGTAACGGCCCAAATAGCACATGAATGAAATTAAACTTACATCAGACTGCATTATGAATAATTTACTTCGTTATTTCTTCTTTGCTACTTTCATATAAAATTAAGTGCTGGATTCCTTTATTCTAAGTAGCAGCAAATAATTTCCGTCATTTGGATAAATCAGTCGACAAAGATATTCAATGAAGGAGTTTTAAAAACAACGAACTTTTAATCTGAATGCATTCACATCTATTCAGAACAATATTTGCTTGCTGCGGTCCTAGAAATCTTGAGAGTGGACTATATAAGTGGCACATACAAACACTTCCCCTTCCCCCTTTCCTTTGTAACCTATATGGTAAATAAACTCTACGGGTTAATCATACCTCATTTCATGTACTCCAGACCATAAAAATATATTATTGAAAATGCTTTTCATTCACAACAGTAATGCCTGGATAAAGGGGACAGACGGCATAGTAATATCTGGATTAAAGGGACAGTTACCATACTAATATCTGAATAAAAAGGACAGTCACCACAGTAATCTATATATATAAAAATGTTTGTATGTATGTATGTATGTGTGTATGTGTTTGTGTGTGTGTATGTGTTCCAGCATAACTCTAAATAAAACGCATTGAGCAATTTCAACCAAACTTGGTATCTGACCATACACTTAGTAACTCAATAAACTCTACACGTTTATCATACCTAATTTCGGCATACATATGACTTACTATCTGGAAAAAACAATACTGAGGGGGTAAGACATCATTGGCACCAAAGAGGGTGGGGATGAGAAGGGGATGACATATAAAAATAACCAAAAACGACAAGATATTACTGTCTAAGACATAGTTTTTGAGGCAACTGAGATGAATGGTAACACTCACGATGCCATTTAAGTCCAAGTTCAGCCCCGACAGAAAGGGGGGGCGCCGTGACAAGGGGTGAAATTAAAATGTAAAAAATGACAGGTATTAGTGTCTACAGAATCCATAGCTTTTGAGGTCGCTGACATGAACAGTGACACTCCCGATGGCCTTCAAGTCCAAGTTCAGCCCCGATAGGAAAAGGGGGTGAGAAGGGGTGAAATATGAAATGTAAAAATGTTGGGCATTATTGAGAGAGAGACTTAGAAGAAATAGAGAGAGAGAGAGAGAGAGTAGATGGGGTGTTAGGGAGGAGAAAGACAGAAAGGTGAGGGACAGTTGGAGAGAGAGAGAGAGAGAGAGAGAGAGATGAGAGAGAGAGAACCAGAGAGAGAGTTTATCGGTTGTCATTCGAGACTTCCTGAGAAGTGCTGGGTTGATCAGTTAGTACCCGGATAAAAGGGACAGTCAGCACGGCAATACCTGGATAAAGGGGACAGACAGCACAGGAATACCTAGATAAAAGGGACAGTCACCACAGTAATACCTGGATAAAGAGGTCAGACAGCACAGTAATAACTAGATGAAAGAGACAGTCACCACAGTAATATCTGGATAAAAAGGAAAGCCACCAAAGTAACACCTGGATAAAAGGGACAGACACCACAGTAATAACTAGATAATTTAAGGGACAGTAACCACCGTAATACCTGGATAAAGAGGCCATAGCACAGTAATACGTTGTTAAAGAGGACAGACAGTACAGTAATACCAGGTTAAAGGGGACAGACAACATAGTAATACCTGAATAAAACACGGGATGGCTTTAATACCACAGTAATACCTGGATAAAAGGGACAGTCACCACAGTAATACCTGGATAAAAGGGACAGCCAGAACAGTAATGCCTGAATAAAAGGGACAAACAGAACAGTAAAGCCTGGATCAAAGGGACAGACAGAACAGTAATGCCTGAATAAAAGGGACAGACAGAACAGTAATGCCTGGATAAAGGGACAAACAGAACAGTAATGCCTGGATAAAGGGGCAGACAGAACAGCAATGCCTGGATAAAAGGACAGACAGAACAGTAATGCCTGGATAAAAGGGACAAACAGAACAGTAATGCCTGGATAAAAGGGACAAACAGAACAGTAATGCCTGGATAAAGGGACAGACAGAACAGTAATGCCTGGATAAAAGGGACAAACAGAACAGTAATGCCTGGATAAAAGGGACAAACAGAACAGTAATGCCTGAATAAAAGGGACAGACAGAACAGTAATGCCTGGATAAAAGGGACAAACAGAACAGTAATGCCTGGATAAAAGGGACAAACAGAACAGTAACACCTGGATAAAAGGGACAGACAGAACAGTAATGCCTGGACAAAAGGGACAAACAGAACAGTAATGCCTGGATAAAAGGGACAAACAGAACAGTAATGCCTGGATAAAAGGGACAAACAGAACAGTAATGCCTGGATAAAAGGGACAGTCACCAACAGTAATGCCTGGATAAAAGGGACAAACAGAACAGTAATGCCTGGATAAAGGGACAGACAGAACAGTAATGCCTGGATAAAAGGGACAAACAGAACAGTAATGCCTGGATAAAAGGGACAAACAGAACAGTAATGCCTGGATAAAAGGGACAGACAGAACAGTAATGCCTGAATAAAAGGGAAAGACAGAACAGTAATGCCTGGACAAAAGGGACAAACAGAACAGTAATGCCTGGATAAAAGGGACAAACAGAACAGTAATGCCTGGATAAAAGGGGCAGACAGAACAGTAATGCCTGAATAAAAGGGACAGACAGAACAGTAATGCCTGGATAAAAGGGACAAACAGAACAGTAATGCCTGAATAAAAGGGACAGACAGAACAGTAATGCCTGGATAAAAGGGACAAACAGAACAGTAATGCCTGGATAAAAGGGACAAACAGAACAGTAATGCCTGGATAAAAGGGACAAACAGAACAGTAATGCCTGGATAAAAGGGACAAACAGAACAGTAATGCCTGGATAAAAGGGACAAACAGAACAGTAATGCCTGGATATAAGGGACAAACAGAACAGTAATGCCTGGATAAAAGGGACAGACAGAACAGTAATGCCTGGATAAAAGAGGCAGACAGAACAGTAATGCCTGAATAAAGGGACAGACAGAACAGTAATGCTCTGGATAAAAATGACAAACAGAACAGTAATGCCTGGATAAAACAGGACAGACAGAACAGTAATGCCTGAATAAAAGGGACAGACAGAACAGTAATGCCTGGATAAAACACAGGACAAACAGAACAATAATGCCTGGATAAAAGAGGCAGACAGAACAGTAATGCCTGAATAAAAGGGACAGACAGAACAGTAATGCCTGGATAAAAGGGACAGCCAGAACAGTAATGCCTGCATAAAAAGGACAGACAGAACAGTAATGCCTGAATAAAAGGGACAGACAGAACAGTAATGCCTGAATAAAAGGGACAGACAGAACAGTAATGCCTGGATAAAAGGGACAAACAGAACAGTAATGCCTGGATAAAAGGGGCAGACAGAACAGCAATGCCTGGATAAAAGGGACAGACAGAACAGTAATGCCTGGATAAAAGGGGCAGACAGAACAGCAATGCCTGGATAAAAGGGACAGACAGAACAGTAATGCCTGGATAAAAGGGACAAACAGAACAGTAATGCCTGGATAAAAGGGACAAACAGAACAGTAATGCCTGGATAAAAGGGACAGACAGAACAGTAATGCCTGGATAAAAGGGACAAACAGAACAGTAATGCCTGGATAAAAGGGACAAACAGAACAGTAATGCCTGAATAAAAGGGACAGACAGAACAGTAATGCCTGGATAAAAGGGACAAACAGAACAGTAATGCCTGGATAAAAGGGACAAACAGAACAGTAATGCCTGGATAAAAGGGACAGACAGAACAGTAATGCCTGGACAAAAGGGACAAACAGAACAGTAATGCCTGGATAAAAGGGACAAACAGAACAGTAATGCCTGGATATAAGGGACAAACAGAACAGTAATGCCTGGATAAAAGGGACAGACAGAACAGTAATGCCTGGATAAAAGGGACAAACAGAACAGTAATGCCTGGATAAAAGGGACAGACAGAACAGTAATGCCTGGATAAAAGGGACAAACAGAACAGTAATGCCTGGATAAAAGGGACAGACAGAACAGTAATGCCTGGATCAAAGGGACAGACAGAACAGTAATGCCTGAATAAAAGGGACAGACAGAACAGTAATGCCTGGATAAAAGGGACAGACAGAACAGTAATGCCTGGATCAAAGGGACAGACAGAACAGTAATGCCTGGATAAAAGAGACAGACAGAACAGTAATGCCTGGATAAAATGGACAGACAGACCAGTAATGCCTGGATAAAAGGGACAGACAGAACAGTAATGCCTGAATAAAAGGGACAGACAGAACAGTAATGCCTGGATAAAAGGGACAAACAGAACAGTAATGCCTGGATAAAAGGGACAGACAGAACAGTAATGCCTGGATAAAATGGACAAACAGAACAGTAATGCCTGGATAAAAGAGGCAGACAGAACAGTAATGCCTGAATAAAAGGGACAGACAGAATAGTAATGACTGGATAAAAGGGACAAACAGAACAATAATGCCTGGATAAAAGAGGCAGACAGAACAGTAATGCCTGAATAAAAGGGACAGACAGAACAGTAATGCTTGGATAAAAGGGACAAACAGAACAGTAATGCCTGGATAAAAGAGGCAGACAGAACAGTAATGCCTGAATGAAAGGGACAGACAGAACAGTAATGCCTGGATAAAAGGGACAGACAGAACAGTAATGCCTGGATCAAAGGGACAGACAGAACAGTAATGCCTGAATAAAAGGGACAGACAGAACAGTAATGCTTGGATAAAAGGGACAAACAGAACAGTAATGCCTGGATAAAAGGGCAGACAGAACAGTAATGCCTGAATAAAAGGGACAGACAGAACAGTAATGCCTGGATAAAAGGGACAAACAGAACAGTAATGCCTGGATAAAAGAGGCAGACAGAACAGTAATGCCTGAATAAAAGGGACAGACAGAACAGTAATGCCTGGATAAAAGGGACAAACAGAACAGTAATGCCTGGATAAAAGGGGCAGACAGAACAGTAATGCCTGGATAAAAGGGACAGACAGAACAGTAATACCTGGATAAAAGGGACATTCACCATAGTAATTCCTGACGGTTCACCCACGACTGTTCGAAGGGTGAAGTTTCGCATGAAAAAAGTAGAACAGTCAGTCGGACCATCAACACAAACCCCTCCCCTTTTCCCTTCTTCCTCCCCTCCTCCTTCCCACTCGTCCTTCCCTCTTCCCTCCCCCGTCCCTCTCCCCTTTCCCTTTTCCCTTCCCAGGCAGCGCTAGGTTGGTTAAGTATACCTTAGTTTAACCAGAGCACTGAGCTGATTAACAGCTCTCCTACGGCTGGCCCCAAGGAATGGATTTATTTTACGTGGCTAAGAACCAATTGGTTACCTAGCAACGGGACCTACAGTTTACTGTGGAATCCGAACCACATTATAACAAGAAATGAATTTCTATCACCAGAAATAAATTTCTCTAATTCTTCATTGGTCGGTGGGAGAATAGAAAGCGGGCCCTGCAGAGTGCTAGCCGAGAACGATACCAATCCGTCCAATGAGGAACTGCACTAATATATATATATATATATATATATATATATATATATATATATATATATATATATATATATATATATATATATATATATGAGTATGTGTGTGTGTGTGTGTGTGTGTGTGTGCTATTTATCCATATGCCTTAGTCATAGGCAAATTGTTCCATGTATCCAGTTTTCAAAAAGTTGGGCAGAAAGTTTGCAGTACCCACTACTTCCAGACCCAAATTTCCATTTATTGATTTTCTAACTCTGACGCTGTCCAGTACCAGGAATGTAGAGTTCTATGACTCATACTTGAAAAGTGAACCTCCAAAATTCTCGTATGCCCTTATTTTTTTTTATTATTGTTCTAGGGCTCATATCTCATTCCTTTTTCCAGATCTTTTTTAACTGGGTGAGAAAGAAATTAATAAAATGCTTAGAGGAGAGGTAATTTTTTTAGAAAAGGTAGGAGCTGTACAGATCAAATATTTGTGGAGATGTAGAAGAAAAGAACAAAAAAGACATTGGTGGCGGAATTCAGCAAGGGATCTCTATTTACAGCGATGCTGCAGCCGGTAATGCGAAGATAATGAAATATAATGATGATGATATGATGATATATATAATGTCAGAGACTCTAGAATCAACAAAGATGATTTTTTGAGAAATTGCTGCCTTATATAGAGTGTATATACATATATATATATATATATATATATATATATATATATATATATATATATATATATATATATATATATGTATATTAATAATAGAACTCATTTGGAGAGGATGGTATCTATCGGAGATATTTATTCATAAAAGTTATAAGCTTTCCAGGGCTAACGGTCCTCATTGTCTAGTAGCCGTAAAAGATTTTACAGCTACCTGACGGTAAGGACAGTTAGTCCAGGAAAGTTTGCAACTTTTTTAAATATCTCTGAATAAATATCTCTGCTAAATACCATCCTCATTAAATATAATATATCCTGTTATTAAGATATAATATATATATATATATATATATATATATATATATATATATATATATATATATATATATATATTACAAAATAGCCACACAACTTCACTTTGTTTATATTAAAATAATACGTATTAAGCTTCAATACGACGGGATGGTTTTAATACCAGTTCTTTAACTTACATTGTATTGTACTACACGCTTTCTGAGACGTACATTCTCCGTCTTGAGGTACCCCGTCAAACTATCCAGTCTTATTGAAGCCTAATACGAGTAATATATATATATATATATATATATATATATATATATATATATATATATATATATATATATATATATATATATATATATATATATATATGAGTCAGCAGTTTATTGGAAAATCATGTTTATTAGTTCTAAAATCTCTGACGTTATATATATCATCATCATCATACTTCTATTATCTTCATCTCCAGCATCCCTGTAAGTAAGGTCCCCTGCTAAATGATGCTTTTATATATGCGTGTACAACTGTACGTGCGTACATATATGCGTGCATGTGACTGCTTGTTTTTCTGCTGTTTGTGAGGCACACAGTATTATTCTGCATAATCGGATACTTTAAAAAAAATACAAGAATGACAAGTGGAAATGAGTCTTTTAAATATTCCAGAAAGAATTTAATATATATATATATATATATATATATATATATATATATATATATATATATATATATATATATATATATATATCATCTCTCTCTAGTTCAAAGAGCTGTGAAATCCATATACCTTCCTTAAAAATCAATAATTGGACAAAGTGATATCATCATAACCTATAAGTAATTACGATTAAAAAAAGGTGCTCCAGTGGATGATCGACAAATTCCTCACTGGAAACAATTATCTTGTCATACGAGAAAGCGCGAAAGCCATCTTTTGAACTTCCTCAGCAATTATTGCGCGCGTAACCATCGCAGTCTCTCTTAGGGCATTAAAATGGCAGTAAGGGGTATGAATCCCGATTCTGGTAAGGCAATTAAGCTTACTTAACGAAGTGTCAGTTTTTTTTTTATTGACAGTTTGATTTCTGAAAATAAAGGGAAAGCGAACACTTGGTTGATGGCGCTCATCCATTATATTGCATCCGAGGGGGCTAATAAAGAACTATTGTTAAAGTAGCTGACACCCATATTTATTTCTTATGCACACCACGCTTCAAGACTCAACTTTGCAGAGAGGATGAGAGGAAGAAAATTCTTCACTTCACACTTCTATATAAACTATACAGATTTCCGTTAAGTTGGTATATAAGAAAACAAACAAATAGGATATCTACTGAATGGTGTGTGTTCTTACTTGATGTAATATTGGCAGCATGTCCTTTTAGAAAAGAGAAGTTACAGCACCCAAACTTGTCATGGCGTCTTCTAGTGATTTTTTAACTCTTCGGCAGATTAGTGAATTTAATTTAAAACTGACGATTAGTTCGTTGAAAATTTTAGCTAAAATTCAAACGCTCTCTCTCTCTCTCTCTCTCTCTCTCTCTCTCTCTCTCTCTCTCTCTCTCTCTCTCTCTCTCTTGCGAAATTGTTTGAATGAGAAAATTTCTCATGTTTGGACAAACAAAACCTGACTTTACAAGTTTGCCATCAAAGACCATTCATTCAGAATTCATGATTGAAAAGCAACTCACCAGATATATATCACAGAATCAGCCTCTATTTTCGTTGGCAAAATTTCTAAACAACAGGGAGTTTGGCAGAAAAATTGCAACTAGTGTCCTCACAGTTGTGGTAATAAAACAATCAGAAAACCAGATATACTTTAATTAATAATTACTGCGGTTGCGCTCGAAACTGCAGTTGTGACAAGGTGGCATTCTTCCGGAGTTTCTTGCTAATGCGCAAAAGAAACTGAAAAAGTTTGCTATGGTGGAAGAATCAAATGATATTTTGGTGGGTGATCACTGGAATGCTTCTCTTCGGATATTAAGAATGCATCCAGCTTATGATCTAAAACTATATGAAAGCACAAAACCGGGCTTCTATTATTCTAAGTTCTTTTATATTTGTTACGGGATTTTGATGTTCTTCAAAAAAAAAAAAAAAAAGGATATTTAAAATAAAAGTTAAACCCTGCCAGAGTCGGAAACTCTGAACCTGGATGTGGCGCAAAGACGAACACTAGTATTAGAGGCGAACGAAGTGTTACGCAAATAAAAACTTGGTATATACACAATACTCTTTCAGCCCGTGTACGAAGAGTAAACACTCAAAGATTTTCGACATACTATGACACTTCAACAGCTATACCCAACAGGAAGCCATTTAGAACTGAAACACAGTGTCTATCAATAAAACGTTTCACCTGCCTATATATATATGTATATATATATATATATATATATATATATATATATATATATATATATATATATATATATATATATATATATAATATATACTGTATATATAAAACACTATTTAAACATATTATTGCAACCATATATTTCAGGCACTTGCTTTTGTGCCCCTGTTCACTTAGACTTATTTTACGTGGCTAAGTAGAATATGGACAAATGAAATGTTACAAGCGGTATATATACAAAAATATATATATATATATATATATATATATATATATATATATATATATATATATATATATATATATGCATATATGAGGTGAGGCATTAAGTCTCCCCGTGATGGTATGCATACCATCAGAGACTTAATGCCACACCTATAAATATGTATTTAGAGACTTTCACCGTGATTCATACAATCAGTAAGCTGCAAACGTCAATATCTTTTGTCCATATAATATATTTTCATACCTTTTAGTTGATAATAAGTTCATCTCCCGTCCATCGAACCAGCTAGAACTGGAACAGTGGACGATTAACCCATCCGGCCAACAAGTGGGAACCCAGGTGTTGTATTTAGAGACGATATCCACCCACCTCTGCCATGTTGACCGTGTAATGCGTGTCGCACGCAGCCATATTATGATCTTATCACATCACCGATTCATATACAATCAGTAAGCTACGAACGTCCTTTAATATCCAATTGCAATATATTTTCATATATGTCAATAGTGTTTATGAGGGCTCCCCTTCAGGTGTTTGTATTTAGAGACGATATCCACCTATTCATATTACACTGTGGTATTACAGGAAAAGACATTCATATATATATATATATATATATATATATATATATATATATATATATATATATATATATATATATATATATATATATTTATATATGTATATGTATATACATACCTTGAAATTATTTCTAGTTCAGCATTTCGTAGAGTACCCTGCACTGAAGGAGACTAAGTATAAAATTTTAAAGAATTATTCAATAATATCGAGAGAAAATGGTATGAGTTACATAATTTCTTCACTTAACCTGAGGCAATTTGCATGGAAAAAGAAAAGCAGAGCACATTTCACTTTGAAAAAAGTAGTACTTTTGCGTCCCACTGGCCTCTAAGCTCCCTGGCTACTACAAACATTAAGAAAGATTAAACATGTGATAGCATGGTAGTGGGATAAAATATAAAAAGAAATTTGAGTATTGTGACTCATTCTGCACCCGTCCATGCGCCATATGAAGCTTGCAAATTTCCACAAGATGAACCAAGTGGTGGCTACCACTGCATGACTTAGTTTCAATGCCCTATTGAAATCCGAATTAATGTAGTCATTTTCGTCGTAGTCACTTCTACTCACGCAATGCATTCGAGAAAGTTTGGGGGCGTTAATCAGCTCAGTGGTCTGATTAAACTAAGGTATACTTTTACTCCATACAAGCGATGATCCTTCACGCAACTCTGTCTAATATAATAAAAAAAAGTTTCATCCACTGAGGGTTAAAAAATAGTAATGTTTCCAGGACTCCCTGCTCGAGAGAGAGAGAGAGAGAGAGAGAGAGAGAGAGAGAGAGAGAGAGAGAGAGATTTACATCTGAACAGCCACGTGCATTATTTCCAAAAGAGTCCTTGAAGTTAACAACCTTGACGATGTATCAAATGGCTGCGACAGCAACGAAAAGCAGTTCTTCGGAATTAATCCAATTACTGAAGATGTCCTTCAAGGTATTGTAGGTTTTCCACAGATCTCCTTAAACTGTACGTTCATGATGACCCTTGCCACCGCTAACGAACAAGGATTTTCTCTGCTCTCATACTTTAACAAACAACCCACTATTGTTAGATAGGTTGTTGCAACTTGGTGATCTAGCCGTAAGTTTCTTTAAGAGGTTCTTCAAAATGCATCTTTAATTTGGCGTCTCTGGTGGCTTTAGAAATCTTACCCTATTCCTTTTTTATTACAATTATCCTCCTCCTGCGAAGTTATATCAGGATTATTTTTTACTTGATGATGAATTACTTTTAGATATTAAGCATCATTAAAAAGTCAAATTTAGAAACTATTCACAAACTTAATATTGTTTTCTCTCCTACGTCCCGACAGCGGAATGTGCTGTTCAGTACGTGTTATTCACCTGGCATTAATTTTGGTCGAGAATAAGATATTCTAACCAAAACTGCTTGGGAACCATTTAGTTCACGGGCCACTATAGATGTTATCATTACGTGAGGTGTCCAAGTCCATAGCAGTATGGTTACTTTTGAACGTTTCGAATCGATAATGTCATAAAATTTAAGAGTTTATCACTATAATTTAAAAGATAACTGAAAATTATGACCAAGCTACCCTACTGAAAAGGATATCACGTCAAAATACTATTAAAACTCACTATTCCTTTCAGATGATCAACCTAAAGTTTGTCAAGTCGGGTAGTAACAAAATATGAAAAATTATGTATGGGCGATTAATTAATTGAAGACATAAATCTAGGCACGAAAAAATATAATTTTTATCTTAATACAATGGGAATGTTCGGCTTGTAACTGTTTGTAGCCCTTTCTTACCTTTCTTTCAATTTCAACACGTACTTAAAGTTAAACGCCTGTTGTAGTTACAATTAACCAACAATCTTATTTTTCTGTCATCTAATTAATGTCTATCAAAATACCAATTATTTCTCAGGTTAGCATTTTTGTAACCAAAAGAAACATTCACCTGTTACATAATTACATTTTAATGGATTACATCATTCCTGTGTCATCGGGATATAGACTGAACTAATGATGACGGGGAATCATGCTGTAAATTTGCTAATATAAAATGAGGTCGATCGAAGTGTAATAAACACTGTTTTACGCCCAACAATTTCAATCTCATCAGTCTGCACCATTATACCTCATAAGAGCGAATGGACTACTCTTTCATTCCAGTGGCACATCAGTTTGATAACTACCTCAGAAAAACTTCACTCAGTAATTTCATAATTAAAGAATTGCATATTTTGTCATCGGGAAAAAATTGAATCATTTTTGAAGACTGATTTTCAAAAACTGACTTCTGAGACCGCAAACTCCCGCCAAGGATAAACAATCCACTCTTGAAAGATCCATGTTCTTTATTCGTATCTCAACCCAAAATCTACTTGTTATTAGTCATGAAGTAATTAACTAATTTAGTTATTAAATTTTACGGTAATTGTGCGTAAAGTTTCGCTGTCTTACGCTTGGAACATCTGAATCAAGAATAAACAATCATCCTACTAAAGGTCTCCTTTCCCCAAAGATTAAACTCCCATCTCTCCCAAAATCTAATAATTTATAACTCATAAAGCCTTTAGCCATGGGTCAAATTTTCATAACTGTCCATGAATAACTTCTTGATAATCATGTTACAAACAAACGAAAACTACCAAAAGCATAACTCTTCAGAGAAGGTAACCTTAATAATGAAAAAAATGAAATATAAATTAATTATGAGATGTATTGTAACTTGAAGTATTGTCTTCAGAAGCTATGTTTATAGCAATGCATTCATACAATGTGTTAACATGTTAATCTGCCATTAACTTTTTTTTTTTTTGGGGGGGGGAACTAGGTTATCAAAGATATCTGTTTTGTGGGAATATGAATTAGAGCTCTTGAAAAGATCTGAAAACTCAAACGCATAATACTTGAAAATATAAATAACACTTTAAAAAATGACACTCGCTTTACTTGAAAGAAATAAAATGCAATATGATTTCGTGAAAGAGTTTACGTTCTGGCTGGCTTGACTGCACGAGAATTTTGGATAAATAAGAGGTGAACAGTGAGTTATCACACGTGTGATGGTGGAATTCTGTTAAAATGTTTTTCGTTTTGCCAATCCTTCTCAAGACCTGTGAACTAACCACCAGTAAGCTCCAGTTATTCTTTGAAAGACGTGGGTTCGCACGAACCGAAGAGCTACAGAGCATGGAGATACCTTCCCAGTCATTTAGTTAAGCTAGAACTTCAAATGTTTACAATGGATGCAAATTCGTTATTATTGGGCATACTCACGTGAATCCTGTTTCGTATTTTTAATTGATTTACCTCACTAGCGTTTTTATTTCTCTTGTAAATTTTACCTTTTACTTCTCTATTCTTTTTCAGAAGGCCCTGGGCTTGTAATATCCTGTTTATCCACCAGAATTGCATCTTGGCTAATAATAACACTAATAATAATAATCATAATGATATTTATGCCTTTTTCTTCTTCCAAAAACCATTGCCCTTTCCAAACACATTTCCACAAGACTCTCCTCATTCTCTTTTACTAAAAGAGATCCATATCGTCTGCCCACGACACCATAACTAATGCTGTTAGTAAGCGAAATTATTCAAGGGGAAAAATGACTTGAGGAAAACGCTGACTTAAAAATGGAGGTGTATTATTTTCTAAATTTGGTAAATGTTGCATTTATTTAAAATATGTCCGTTGCCATTAGCCCCGTCAAGGCATTTGAAAGCAGTAAATGCGATCCCATTAAACCAGCTCTCTCTCTCTCTCTCTCTCTCTCTCTCTCTCTCTCTCTCCCTCTCTCTCTCTCTCTCTCTTACGATGAGCAAGGGTAACGTATATTACACACAAACAGAGTGCGTCAGAGATAAAAAAAACATTTCTGTATATACCTGCTACATATACATACAGCAATAACACTCATAAAGATAGGATAAGTTTTTAAGAAATCTAAACTACTACATTTAAGATCTACCCTACTCATCAGACGAGAAACCAAGAGAGCCAAGTAATCCAGTATTTTTCGGGGGAACGAGCAACTCGTGACACAGCTCACTGTTATTTCAGCGGGAAGAAATGTCCTCTCGGTCGGCTCGACAAACTCGTAGTTGGAGGAGGATTCCTTCCCCCTCAGTCTGCGCTTTAATATCCGGGATACGGAAACGTCACAGCAGCCTCTCCTGTCTTCAATAGGACATTTTTCTGAGCTTTCTTTATCCCTGTTTTTTATTGCTTCCTCCAGGGCGCTCGTGCGGTTGTTTTTCTCTTTGTTTCGCGTCATTGTCAAGGACATTCAAGAATGTTGGGTATGAGAGAAGGGAATGCGTGGAAAGACTTGAATGCGCCTGTCATAGGGAACTACTGCTTATGTTGCACAAGAAAAGAACTTCCCGATTGCTTATTCCTCTTGTCAAATTCCGTGTAAAAGTTTGAGCTCCTGCAAATAAGTTACGTAAAATCTCTTCGCAATTTAACGGTCGTTCGTGTATGTCTAAAAAAACTATCGAAAACGGACAGTAATCGTTATCGAATGAAATGTAATCAAATGATTATATCAAGTGATACTAATTATTCTTGTTAATGTTGGTCTCATTAGGAGTGAAACGAGGAGAGGATAAAAGGCGGGACTTCATTGCGAAGGAAACGATGGACCTGTCTCTCGATGATGAAGGTTATGAGAATATAGTAAAATGGACGGAGAAGAGGTGCAACGGCTAATAACAAAGGGAGAACATTACCTATTCCCAAAATTCAATGTAATGGTTGATCTGAGAACCACTAAAGATGAGTAGAGATACTTTTCTTCAGCTCATTTAGCAAAATATTTAAAACAGATCCTCTGCAAAGGCAAAAGAGATACTCTTTTGCGGTCAAGAAAAAACAGATTTTGATGGAAGGGAAAATTCGAGACTTTGACAAATAAGGCTAAAAAAAAACTTCTATATTTGGGGTCGGAAAAATTAAATGCAATCGAAACTAAACACCTACTCTTAAGAAACAATATAAAATTGTGTGATTATACTCTTTTCACTAACAAGATCATCAAGCCATTAGAAGGAAAACGGGAGAGAAATACAAAATGACTGTGTCTTGGAGGCACTAAGCGTTTGACTATATATAGTGTTTCTATTCTTTACAAAGGAATTTCGAACCGGAGTATTTGTGGATAAAGGGAGAGGAAATACAGCAGGTCGCCTTTCAGGTAATACCCTGCTTAAGAGGAAAGGTGGACTAAAGAAGGCCACTGATAAAGAAAAAAGAAAAAAGAAAAGAGTGGGTAAGAGAAGTAAACTCTATGAAATGTTACAACACCAATCGCAATGGACAGAAGGTGGACTGATACAAAGCCAGAAATGAATACGGAGAACTGACCCTTAATCAGAATTTACGAATAATACTCTTGTGTCAGAGTGCCTTAGATATATCAAGAGTTGCAATACTGTATTTAATGTTTTCAGTCCTGCAGGGAAGATAACCAAACACCATTGAGACAGGAAGTGAAGATTACTAGTAGACCTAACTTTTGAAATCTATATGTGATGATCTGTAATGAGAGGGGGTCAGTAAAGTTTTGAATAGTTTAAGCCGTATTCGAGTAATAATAGAAGCTGATGCAAGAATAAGAAAGCTAGAAGAAATCGAGCGACCAACTCTTTTTTGGATCAGTTTCATAGGTGGTATGTTTCGAATTGAAGGGATAAATGCAACATTCAACACTTGAGATAAAAAAACCGTAGGGCACCAGTGCCAGTTCAACTGATAATTTTTTCTCGAAATTTTGAAAGGCTAATACAGAAAAGGATTCCATCTTGATCTTTAAGCGCGTAAGGAGGCTTGTACCTCAAAAGCTGAAAATATTGGGGTCGGGAATAGGATTAGAAAGTCTGCTCAGGAGGGAGAACTATCCGAAATAAAAGGATTATGAAACATATTTCCAGTAAGAGAAAACACCAGGTTTTCTTTCATTATGAGAAACTTCTTCCAAAAAAATCAGAGTAGGGTAATTCGTGGTACATATGAAAGAAGAATGTGCCTCCGTCTTCCAGGAAATTTTCGCTGTTGGCCTTGTTCCTGCATCTCAAGAAGTAGTGAGAGCTACAAGTTTTCCACAGCAGGAGTATCCCTGTTTGGTTAAGGTCTTACAATATCACACACACCAGAATGCAGACTCCATAATTTCCTCTACTGTAAGGCATTAGGAGTTGTAATAGCTTCTTGATATTGATGGCAACTTTCACCTGCTATGGTCTCGAGTTCAGAAACTCCCTTTACTATAAGGATTGAGCGTTGTGATAGTTGAGTGGTAATGCTGCTGATGGTCCATTGCTATGGTCCATGTTACAAGCCCGGCTCAGGATTCAATAGACTTTCACCGGCACAACGCCCTACTGTCCATGCAAGCTAGGGAATGGGGGTTGGTGGGTACTGGCCTGCCTGCTGAGCCATCAGAAACCATTTACCTTGTTCCTCTAAATATCACGTGAGTAGAGATAAGGCTTTGGGAGTTGATCTGAGTGTGAGCAACATTCTGCAACAGTGGAATGACCTATCCCTTGCTCATGCAGCTCATTAGCAATCTTCAGATCTTTAAAACTTTAGAAGTCTTACTGGCACTCCTGGTGGTTCCGATGCCAAATAACTGAAGATAAGCTGTACTAGTACTTTAAAGCACGTGGCAACTATTTATCACAGTTGGCTCACCTTTATTCGATCGTTATCTTCTGTGTTTATTTGTTTGTTTTCTCCCGCGTGTTTCTCACATTTACATATAATGGCTTCCTCTTCTACAGACGCATGCTTGGGGAATTCATGACTTTCAAGGACTTTTCAGTTTGAATTCTTGCACAGTTTGGATGAATAATAAAAGTTATGGTAATAACCTAGACAAAAACCGAACTGATGCCACAATGCCCTCATGTATGATACATGGGAAAAAGTACTGGGTCAGCCTAATGGAAATTCCCAGAGTACCACAGATAGCATTATACAGGGGATATTGGTAGAGAGGTGAAAACTGAACTGATCTAAAGCGAGACAGCGATCAGATGACCCATGGTGGAATTAATTTTTTTTTTTTTTTTTTTTTAATGCAAGAGATTTAGAGTTAAGGAAAGACCAAGTGTATCAGATTGCTGGTGATGACTATCGGGAACGCCTTGTGGGTGTAAACAGAAAACTTTTATCTCATTCCCTCACACATCACTGTGGTTGGAATGGATGCTTCTTGTTGTAAGATATAGAGAATCTCACAATGTGGATAACAAACAATGGCTCATGTCAAAGAAGGCTGTAATCTAAGAAAAAATTGTGGAATAAGACAAGGAATACACAACAATTAAGTACAGTAACTGTTGAAGTCCCAATTACTGCCAAATTAAAAGATTAATTACTTTCATAGGTGATCCGTAATGACTTCCTGTTAGCATAGAATATTTGTGCCATGATATTGCAAGAATAAGGTTAGTGAGTACATCTAAAAAGAAAAATATAGAAGACATTTAGTTCTGTGAATTAAAACTGTTTATGGCTTATTGACAAATATTCTGATTGAAATAGTCATATTGCAGTCATTGTCAAACAAGAATGCTTTTAGGTATAATCTGTTGATCTAATTTTAGTAGAGTGTCAAGAAAACTTTGCGATAGCCTTCGAATCATAAAAATTAATAACGAAAATTGTCCTAAATAAAGATCAAAAAGGTGTTTGTGTACATACTTTCTTTAAACATCGAAATTATGTTGACACATGAAAAAAGGGTATAGGTTAAATTAGTATCTGAGTTCTTACTTATTCATTTCCATTGGATATAAAAAAAGGTTATTACAGTCATTTTACATATATTATATATGTGTGTGTGTGTGTATACATATATACATATATATACACATATATACACACACATATATATATATAGATACATATAAAATTTGAGCAAACATATACCTGCGAAGAAATAATGATGAGAGTTTTGTGGTAACATGCTAACGACCACAACAACTACTGTATCGAATTATTAGCGTAGTGGAATAGCCGTACCGTAATATCCATCCAGTAGTTAATGATCCTCTCCAGTTATCTTTGCTGTACAATAAGAATATTCGTTCGCAAAAAATACCGATCTATTTTCTCTGTGCAATATATTTTGGCATGTGAAAAAAAGCTGAATGTAGCCAACATATATAAAAAGGAAACCACTCAATTGCACGCAAAACACGCTAAAGAGAACAACTATCATTACAGAATAGAATAAAAACAACTTGGAAAGCTATTAGCTGGGCGGACAACATTAGTACAATAAAAAAAAAAATCCTGAAGTAAACAACATCAAACCATCTCAGCTTTAACGGTAGCTTTGTTTACCTTTATCTAAAACCCAACGCAAACGATAAAGCACCAGTGAATCCCCTTGGAACAACAGATATTTTATGTCCGTGCTGACAGGGTTTTTCTTTTTAAATGCCCTTTCTAAAAGCCATTCCTTTAGAACAGACAGTCATTTGGGGGAGATCTTGCCTGAGATATATCCCATTCTCACTTGCTCCACAATTGTATATATATATATTTCTCGTTTCGTGTGTGCTGAATACCGTCTATAGTACAATTGTGGAAGTATTTATATATATATATCTATAAGATATATATATATATATATACATATATAAATTTATATGTTTGTATATATACATATACAGTATATATATACACACATACATACATATATATATATATATATATATATATATATATATATATATATATATATATATATATATATATATATATATACTAGATATTTACATATAAATATTTCAGAAAGATATTCTTTTGGGGAGATCTTACCTGAGATATATACTATTCTCCCTTTCTCCACAGTTATACTATAGGCGGCATTCTGAATACAGAAAAGGAGGAATATATATATATATATATATATATATATATATATATATATATATATATATATATATATATATACAATATATATAGATATATATATATATATATATATATATATATATATACTGTATATATATATTACAGATATTTATATATAAATATTTGGGAATGATTTTCTTTAAAGAAATTATCTAGTAGCAGCATGTCTCTGTTTGCCTTTGGTTTTGATAATTTTTCGTTGAGATATTGTTCAGCCTTTGCTTGAAGAATTCTTTGCCTTCCTTTGCAGTGTATTTACGCTGTACCTGGCCCTAAGGCTAAATTAGGAGGATATTTACTTGCTTATTTAATTTTTCTAAACTATTTGTTGCTGTAATACATTATTTTCTATCCATTGTGGCTTGCGCGTTTCAAAGCGAAGAGGGAATGTTACGCAATTCGCTTGTGAACATTTTCTGAAGATTGTGTAAAAGCGATGATTTTTTTACAGCGACCAAAGCCAAATATCTCGAATCTAAAAGCCACTGCTTTACATAAAAAAAAAAAAAAATTCAAAAGAAAATCTGCGCCCTCTTCACGATAACCGGCAATTTAGAATTAAAGGAATAAACCCCGTCCATGAATGTTATTAGAGACTTGCCGTCTTACTGATTATGAAAATATTCACAATGCATCTTATGAAATAAGTTCCAGAAGTAAAATCAACAGAAACATGAAGATATTATTTTAATAAACTAAGGCAAAATTCATTTATTACATCACTTTTATACTGTGCATGCAGTAGTTGCACAAATGAGACAAGCATGAAAGGCTGACCTAGTTAGAATTCGTCGGAAGCAATAATAGAAGCAACAATACCTGCGCGCTATGCAACAATAACGAAAGAGTGAAAAATACCCAATCGTAAGAGAAGCATGAACAATTGTGACTGTACACATTCCGCTTCACGGAGAAATGGTTGAAAGGATGAACAATATTTCCTGCGAGCGGCTGTTATCTATTTTGAATCAAACAATGATTACAAAAGCTGGAAAGACAGACGAATGGGAGAAGGAACAATGATCACATGCTGGGAATAAAAGACCGCATTCGGTTTATTCAAATGAAAATATTGTAAATAGAGGGAGATCGTTAGATCGTAAGATAAAGAGCCAGGTGAAGAAGGGGGAGATTGCAGTGGTGGAGAATTAGATGCTGTAAGAATGAAGGAAACTTGGAGGAAAAGCGCTCTGCGCGTGGGTTCATTGCTGGATATATTTGACAGTAAAAATTTGTATCATCTATGCGCAAGCATGAATAAATGTATGGGAACTGGTGCAAAGGAGCAGCTGTACTTGACAGAGGTATTTTTTCAAAGTTGGAACAGCGATATCTATTCCACATTTTAGTGGAAGTGCCATAGGCCTTCTGTCTGTAAGGCCTCGAGAACTGAGCAACGATGCAGCAAAGTTATGTTGCAAAGAGTGAACGAATGAAAACTGGTCAACAATTAAGGCTGCAGATGCAGAGGCTGATCAAACGGTAAATTTGAACAAGATGCTTCTGTTCAAGAATGTAGACAAAAAGGGAGAGGCAGATTTTATCTAAATGTTTTGAAAGGGAAGGTGAACAAAAGATTAGTATCAACCTGATGCAACTGCAGATATGAACAATAATTTAGATCATTCATTTTTATGAGTATTTATGAAGTAAATCATACCGGACTGTTTAGAATTATGAGAAAACTACTTCAGAAGAACCTGATTCTCACGAAAGCAAACAGTGAAAGGATCGGTTATCAGGAAAAGACAGTAAAGTACCAAAGGTAAGAGACGACGGGCGATGTGTAGAATGCAATGATATAGGTATCTGTAACTTTTGTATAATACGAAAGGAAAATATCCAAATAATAGTAAGATGAGGCTAACAGATATTCCAAGGACCCTAAATTATGGCAAGCTACTATGATCCTTTGAAGTTAATAAGGCAACGCAAAATAATTTTTTTTTTTAGGGATGTGGTACTTTGAAAGGCTAGTGAGTTAGGGGAACCTTCTAGGTGTGAAGTAGAAAAAAATTATATACTTTGTGAGTATATACTAGGAATTATTATGATGATTTTAAGGCGTGCAAAATAAGGTACGGTAGACAATACTGTACGCTCAACTCCAAACGCTCTGTGTATGACTATTGCTCTACCTTAATGTGTAAGTATTATGAATAGAATAATTGATGATGTGAAAATGTTGGTGATTCTTGGTATTTATACTGACACAGACATATTAACTAAAGGTGGAATTCAGACGATCACCTTCATATGAATATGAGTTATGCTCAAAATAATATCATCGGGTAGAAGTTACTTTTCAAAAGTTATTTAACAATGATAAATAAATAAATGATAACTACTGATATATATATATATATATATATATATATATATATATATATATATATATATATATATATATATATATATATATATATATATATATATATATATATATATATATATATATACTGTTATATTCCGTGCAGTATCTCTACCCACTAGACAGAAGAGTATTAAGTTACACGAACGAGTTTTTAAGTGGCATTTAATGAGCTGACACAGGGTTCAGTCAGACTCAAGGATAAGAAATACTCATCTTCTGTGAAACAGATGCCAAAAAACACGATCCATTTTACCGCGTTTCTATGACCTTCGTGACACATGATAATACAGGCTGTCTGAAAGGTCGAAGAGACGGAAGCTGCTCTAATTCAAAAGACACATCTAAACTCCATATCACAGGAGTTTAGCCAGAACCTAAGAGACGTCATGTTCCCGAAGTGTCCGTGGTTTACAAATACTTTATTATATGAATAATATTATTTTGTACTAAGGTTCCAAAACGTTGTAGTCTGACAAGGGGTTGGGATGCCCCCTCAAATATACACTCCTCATTCTCCCTTTGGTTTGTTCAGATGGGAGTTTTCATGTCCACTGTACCGTTTATTCATAGTTTTAATAAGATATATATATATAATATATATATATACATATATATATATATATATATATATATATATATATATATATATATATATGTATGTATGTATATATACACATATACGTGTGTGCATGTGTGTATTCATAACTGTAATTATGTTCATGTTACGGAGAAGCAGTACTGAATAGAATATCATGTGTCGTATAGCAAGGTGAATGAGATAAGGATTCGTTTCTATTCAGAATCTTTTGATAACCTCATTATATTAATGATCACTGACTGAAATGTTAATCTAGTTTCACAGACAATTTCGACTAAAACAAATCGTCATCATTTTACGATAAAAAAAAAACGCCAAGTTTGAGCCTATTCAAAAAAACAAATTTAAGGTCTAGCGACAACGCCAGTTTCCACAAATGTTCATCCATTAAATCTTTACAGCGTCCAAATACAAACTGTCAACAAGGATCGTTGCCGGAGGTATTCAAGGAACTGGTGTAGGTTTTGATGAAAAGCTGCCTAGCCTAATCTCCGGGAGCATACAGTTGAAAGTCCTAAAAACGTGAACAATTTTAATAACAAATAAAAACTCCTGAACGTATTTGGTTCGTCCTTGCCACGTGGTCTGCCGCTTGAAGACTTTCTTTGAAGCCCAACGATAACTTTTTGAGATGCCTTAAGGACAGACAAAAAAAAAATATGCACGGATAAATGGAAAAGCAATTTTCATCTTTATTTCTGGTAGGGAAAAAGCCAGATGAGATTTCAACATTCTTCGTCATGGTTACGAATAACTTTGATCAGTTGAAGTAAAGAAAAGCGATATTCATTACATTTTCAAATGTTTAGGAATTATTTTCGAAATCGGAAAATAAACGAAAAAACTATGAATCGATAATGCAGATGTGAATATTTTGTAAGCAATTGCTCACGCAGTTTTGAATAGTGAAAACTACAGCTTTTGTGGACGTTCTTATAACATAAATTCAAAATATTCTTATTAACAAAGGAGAATGCCTTTGATGGGGCTAAATTTATGCAGAAAAGAATATATACCGAAACGACAGCCACAACCTTTATAGATTCTTTTATCTAAGTTCATTCAGTTGTCTACCAGCAAATGCATTTAGGTACAAAATATTCTTGTTACGCTCTGTCTCTCTCCTTCCCTCTCTATCTATCTATCTATCTATCTATCTATCCATCAATATATATGTCTGTCTATCTATTCATATATCTATCTAATTCATCCCTATAATCATGAATATATGAGTAAATATGACTGTAATGACAAAAAAAATTACATTAAATCAAATTCACGACAAGCAACTGAAATTGAAGAAGCCTTGTTAACATTCCTCCACTGGAATACTGTCTTGTTCATAATCGTTACCTAAAGGGAAAGAACAGATTCCTCGAGGAATCTCCAATAAGGAAAGGAACCACACCCTTACTTTACCTTACCTTTCCACATCTGGGATGAGGAAAGAGCTCTAACAATCTTTCCCCCTCGCTGGAAGACTTCCATGTTATCAGTAGCTAGATTCCTTTGCTTCTGGAGCCTCAGTCGATGATTCGCCTCATCGTTTCCATTCCAGGATCTGAAAACCAGAGAAAATGTTGCATGAATTAGTCTTATTTATCTGCTTAACTCTTCAGTTCCCACCACACACCAGTTCCGATACAGGTGTGCCACATCCCTTAAAAGTGTTATTAAAGTAATATTTTTCTATCAAAATAATTTCTAAATTGTATAAATGCATCATATGTTTTAAATTTTAGCACAGGGACATTTCCAAACTATCACGTATTCAAGAAGGGATAGTACGATCATTTGATTTTTATATTTATTTTCGCTGAATAATGACTTTCATGCTTATTTCAAGGTGCTTAAAAATTATTCAAATTATATCATTTATATATATATATATACAGTATATATATATATAATATATATATATGTGTGTGTGTGTGTGTGTGTGTGTGTGTGTGTGTGTGTGTGTGTGTGTGTGCGTGTGTGAGAACTAGAGCGTGGTAGTAGAAATGTACAATCCATATTCTCGGGTAAGAAAAACTATAAACGAACTTGCAGACGGTTAAAACGGTAGGTGGAGTATGATTTTAATATGACGAGAATGTATATTATTTACAAATCGAGTATCTCGACAGGCAGCTAGCTGACCCTGCACCTGCAATATTCCCTAATAAAAAAAATTATAGGTAAATCTGTTTGCTATCATTAGAAACTGACTACCAATACTTTTCAAAATCTTTACATTTCTCACATTTCTTTTGAAATACGCATTTAGCACCACGGAGATTTTTATGAAAGTTCAGACCATTTGTGTCCACAAAATACCTTTATTACATGTTCTCTTTATCTCTGGTAATTTTTTTTTGCATAAAACCAGTTCCATACATTTATACAGAAACTTCTTTGAGATTCCAATCATAGGACAGAGATATTCCGTTTACATTTTCTTCCCTAAAAACAATTTTTAGAGCGAATTCCCTGTTCTTTCATATGTCCAATGTTAGTCTTTTGTGTGTGAATGGGGATAGAGGGGAAAGAGAGTGTTGACGCAGTGGATCGACCAGAACGTTGCTCTCTCTCTCTCTCTCTCTCTCTCTCTCTCTCTCTCTCTCTCTCTCTCTCTCTCTCTCTCTCTCTGTTTACATTAGATTTCAATTTGATCCGTGCCATCCTCCCCCTGGGAGACTGAAATGAAAAGACACCTTTTTCTTTTTAGGAAATGTTAGAGAAAAATGGAAGCAAAGCGCTCACAATATGTCTCTGCGTCCTTTCATGATTCTTTGTCCCTGTTATGATTTGTAGATTTCTCCAGGGCTTTCATAGACAGACGTACAGAAAATAACTAATGAAAAAGATATCACATGTTGATATCTGTTCAAATGTAAGAGATTGTTTTCTTGTTTGCAAAATGCTTTTTACACATGAAGGGCCTTTCGACGGAGATTTTCTAGGTGAAAAATTCATATCGTTCAAAAAAAGGATCTGCTAAATCATGCATAAAAATCATAAAAATATTTTACACTTCTGTTTTAGTGAACGAGGCTAACTGCTTTCCTGTATTAATGTGGACTCTGAGTTGTTTCCTGACCTCACATATGAGATTAACGGGTCAATATCTAATTATTCATATAGCGCTAGTTCATTGTTCTTTTATTAAAAAGGTGAGGTAAAGATTATGCTTCAAACCTGTTTATTGGAGACTATAAGAGTTTAGCTTCTTGTCATTTCAATATGCATCTAAATACCTCTCTCTTTTTTTTTTTGTCTCACCTTAAAAAATCCTAGTGTGTAAATCAACAGAAATTTGTATCAAAGTGATAAAACTTACACTTGGGACACCCCACCGATATGTGCTCCACAGTAAAGGGAATGTCACAAAGATCACACATTGGCGGTTTCTCTTTCCCTTCGTCCAACACACCCACACACACATATGTGTGTATGTATATATATATATATATATATATATATATATATATATATATATATATATATATATATATATATATATATATATATATATATCTGTATATATATACATAAATATACAGTATATATACTATATATATACACACTTATATATATATACAGTATATATATATGTATGTATATATATATATATATACATATGTATATATATACATATATATATATGTATATATATATTCATGAAAGACTTCATAACGTACCAAAAGATACTTTTATCAATCGCAAAAAAGCTTTTCAAGCAATTGCCTTAAAAGACATCTTGGATATTCTAAGATTCAGTGTCATCCATTTAATACCATTCTTATTCCCCAAGAACAGCTAACAACAAAACAAAAACAAAAAAATCCTCGCATTCAAAAGAAAATCCAAACGACTCGCTAAAGAGAAAGAAAAAAAAAGGCAGTGTTGGGAAAAGTAGCGTGAACGAAAAAACGAACACAGGAAACCTTTCTTGTGAAGAAGGAAAACGGACGGAGTCGTTTCCTTTCTCCGGATATTAGGGGAAATCTGAGAGAATGGGACCTCCTCAAACTGGGAACTCACAGACTGGCCTAATGGTATGACATGATTATATATATATATATATATATATATATATATATATATATATATATATATATATATATATATATATATATAAATAGGTAGACCAGTACTTGAGGAAACATTCTTTATTGCGACTAGTTTCGAGGTTCTAACACACCCCATCATCAGGCATCTAAAATAACAAAAAAATACAATGAAAGAAAAAAAACACTCATTAAAATGAAATAAAATTAAACATCAGAACTAACTACCAAGAATTAAAATTGAACAGTACCGTTTAACCTATAGCAAGAGGCAAGAGAGGAATACAAGGCAAGTACAAAGATAGTTACAGAAGATAGACACAGAATTAAAAACAAAGCAACTCAACTGACCGTTCATTATTACAGAGTGATGGTTTTTCCTTGATGGTATATAATGTTTCAATTGTGGTTAGCTCCACATCACTAGAACGACTGGCTAATATAGAAAAAGAATCTATACTTAGAGGATGGTCATGCTGATGGCAGTGCTCACGAATGGCACTAAATGCTTGTTTGTTAAGTGGCCTGTTTGTTCTAATTGATCGGCCTAGGTGTTCAAAGGCACGGACCCGAAACTGGCGCTTTGATTTACCAATATAAGTTGCATTACAGCAACTACATGTATACTTATAGACTACAGATGACTGTAGGTCTTTGGGCACCGTGTCTTTGAACTTGAAAAACTTTTGTAGTACATTTTTAGGCCTGAATATGACTCTGAGACTAACTTGAGGGTAAAATTCCAATAGTAATTTACATAAACGGTTTCTCAAGGAAAAACTGCTTTTACCCATGTAGGGCAAGGAAAAATAAATTGTAGCTTTGTTTACTGTCACTTTTGGGGGACGTGGATCCATTAGTTTTTGGAGTTGTTTGCCAATGTATGTGTCAACAAATTTAGCACCGAATCCATTATGAAAAAGAATATCTTTGATACAAGAAAATTCAAAATGTAAGCTAAAATAATTGGAACAAATCTGGAATGCCCTAGTCACTAAAGTTTTCACTAAGTTCCTCTTAAAATTAATAGGTATAAAAGATGAAAATTTGGTTGAGAGTCCGGTGAAAGTTGGTTTTCTATACACCTCTGTATGAAACTCACTATCTTTGCGGCTTACGAGAACATCCAGAAAGGCCAGCTTTCCATCAGTCTCTATTTCTGACGTAAATGTGATATTTTCATGCTTCGAGTTTAAATACTCTAGAAACAAAGGAATGTGCGTGGGAGATCTGAAAATTAAAAAGTGTCATCTACATAGCGTCTATATAGAAGTGGTTTGAAAGATGCCGGACATTCGTTCAACCACCTAACCTCATGATATGCAAGAAAGGCATTAGCTAACGTTGGACCCAGTGGATTTCCCATGGCAACCCCATCCTTCTGCTTATAAACCTTTTCATTGAAGATGAAAAAGCAATCGGTTGCTGCTAGAGATAAAAGTTTATGAAGTTGAGTTTTTGTAAAATATAGAATTTTATCAGAATCACTGTATAAATTATTAATGCAAATGTCAATGGTTTCAACTAAAGGTATATTCGTGAACAGTGACTTCACATCAAAGCTTGCCATAACACAATTATCGAAACTTTTACTCCCTATCTCTTTAACAAAAGTAAATGTATCTTTAACCGTGTACTCATTAATTGTTATAGGAGCAAGAATGGGCACCAGGTACTTGGAAAGTTTGTAGTTGAAGGTACCTATAGCTGACATGATGGGTCGTATGGGACACCCAGTTTTATGCACCTTTGGCAAACCATATAATATTCCTGGTCTGGAACCTGTTGTATAAAGATCTGAATAAACACCATCATCAATGGAATTTTCTGATTTCAGTTTTCTCAAGAATCTGTTAATCTTATCCTCCTTGTTCAAAATGGTTAGAGAACATCATCTCGAACTCTTTCAAACTTGGTATGGTCATTCAAAACCTCATTTACTTTAGAAATATAATCGGTCTTGTTAAGAACAACAACACCGTTACCCTTGTCTGGTTTGGTAATGACTATGGATTTGTCTTTGCTAAGTGCCTTATTGTGTCATACTCTTCTCTGGATATATTATGTATAAAACTGTCTTTTTTACAATAGAAAGAAGAAAATGCCAAATGTTTCAGAGAATTCTTGAAAAAACCAAAACCTTTATCATGTTTGTCATAGAAATCAAATTTCAAAATATTTTTGAAAAACATTTCAAAAGTACAAAAGTGATTGATAAAATCAGGTCTACCGTAAGACAAAACAAACTTCATTCCTTTACTTAACACTTTCTTTTCAATATCAGAGAAGACTTTACTGAGTAATTAAATAACACTTTATCATACGGGACACCATCATCACTCACAAAGCCTAATTTACGTAATTTATTTTGTTGTGTAAAGCTCACTCGCGATATGGTAGCACCATTCTTACGCTCAATAAGACTCCGAAGGTGGTTAAAGTCAATCCAAGACACTGCATTCCGTAGTTGAGTAGTCAGGTCGTTCATTCTCGATGACAGAACCTGCAACTGCCGTCGTTTAGATGATTCTTCCCTGCGTAAGAACTGGCGCTGGCAATTACGATAAAGACGAGTTCGATGTAAGAAGCGGTCGAAGAGTTTGAAGTGAAGGAAATCAGAATAAGATCTTGCTGGAGACAGGAACACAAAAATTCGATATCGCACTTCATTTTCCTAATTTTATAATCAAGGCGTTCCACCGCCCTATACTGCTTAAGAACTGGCTCTCCATATCGTTGTCTCAATACAGATGCAACAGAAGAATTCCGTGGAAAGCGGAGTCGAATAAGGAATAGGTAGACCAGTACTTGAGGAAACATTCTTTATTGCGACTAGTTTCGAGGTTCTAACACACCCCATCATCAGGCATCTAAAATAACAAATAAATACAATGAAAGAAAAAAACACTCATTAAAATGAAATAAAATTAAACATCAGAACTAACTACCAAGAATTAAAATTGAACAGTACCGTTTAACCTATAGCAAGAGGCAAGAGAGGAATACAAGGCAAGTACAAAGATAGTTACAGAAGATAGACACAGAATTAAAACAAAGCAACTCAACTGACCGTTCATTATTACAGAGTGATGGTTTTCCTTGATGGTATATAATGTTTCAATTGTGGTTAGCTCCACATCACTAGAACGACTGGCTAATATAGAAAAAGAATCTATACTTAGAGGATGGTCATGCTGATGGCAGTGCTCACGAATGGCACTAAATGCTTGTTTGTTAAGTGGCCTGTTTGTTCTAATTGATCGGCCTAGGTGTTCAAAGGCACGGACCCGAAACTGGCGCTTTGATTTACCAATATAAGTTGCATTACAGCAACTACATGTATACTTATAGACTACAGATGACTGTAGGTCTTTGGGCACCGTGTCTTTGAACTTGAAAAACTTTTGTAGTACATTTTTAGGCCTGAATATGACTCTGAGACTAACTTGAGGGTAAAATTCCAATAGTAATTTACATAAACGGTTTCTCAAGGAAAACTGCTTTTACCCATGTAGGGCAAGGAAAAATAAATTGTAGCTTTGTTTACTGTCACTTTTGGGGGACGTGGATCCATTAGTTTTTGGAGTTGTTTGCCAATGTATGTGTCAATAAATTTAGCACCGAATCCATTATGAAAAAGAATATCTTTGATACAAGAAAATTCAAAATGTAAGCTAAAATAATTGGAACAAATCTGGAATGCCCTAGTCACTAAAGTTTTCACTAAGTTCCTCTTAAAATTAATAGGTATAAAAGATGAAAATTTGGTTGAGAGTCCGGTGAAAGTTGGTTTTCTATACACCTCTGTATGAAACTCACTATCTTTGCGGCTTACGAGAACATCCAGAAAGGCCAGCTTTCCATCAGTCTCTATTTCTGACGTAAATGTGATATTTTCATGCTTCGAGTTTAAATACTCTAGAAACAAAGGAATGTGCGTGGGAGATCTGAAAATTAAAAAAGTGTCATCTACATAGCGTCTATATAGAAGTGGTTTGAAAGATGCCGGACATTCGTTCAACCACCTAACCTCATGATATGCAAGAAAGGCATTAGCTAACGTTGGACCCAGTGGATTTCCCATGGCAACCCCATCCTTCT
>NC_089797.1:16892894-16980394 GCF_040412425.1 Macrobrachium rosenbergii | reverse complement strand
GAAAACCGGGACTTTGAACAAGTACTTTCGTAGTTTATTTTACATTTTCAAAAGAAATTGTTCAAAGCTATTTATCAAAAAATAAGGGGAGCGCGGTTGCAGTCTGTTAATCTGTGCAGCATGTTCTTTAAACAAAAAAGACAGGGACAAAGGATCAAGAGATAATCCAGGGTGGAGATTAGCATTCCTGTTGCACATGGCTTCAATAAATACCGTCTCTAGCAGATTCCTTTTCCAATGGTCGTTGACCTTTAGATTATCGATGACTTAACCCAGTTAATCGCATAGCCTGTCTTAAGCCTATGATCTGCAATGCCATTATTTTTTGAGCGTCTTGAAATGTGCTCCCAACACAAATATACTAATTCAAGAGGCTTAACTCGATTAACTGGGATAAGTCTTCGATAAACTACAAGGTCAACGACCATCGGAAAAGGAATCTGCTGTAGATGGTGTTTATTGAAGCCACATGCACCAGGAATGTTAATCACCCTGAATTATCCCTTGATACTTTGTCCCTGTCGTTTTTGTTTAAAGAACATGCTGTGCCCAGATTAACAAACTGCAACCCCATCCCCCTTCTGTTTTTGTATATAAAGCTCTGTCAACTTCTTTTGTATACATGTGAACTTGAAAATGTAGGATAAACTACGGAGGTACTTGCTCAAAGTCCCGGTTTTCACTCAACTTCTTACGTGGATTTTGTGAGATATGTGTGTGTATGTATATATATATATATATATATATATATATATATATATATATATATATATATATATATATATATATAATATATATATATATATATATATATATACTATATATATATATATATATATATATATATATATGTGTGTATATGTTTAATATATTCCTTTCAGGAGTCAAGTACAAAACAGGAAAAGCATTTCCAAATTCCTCATTTACCAATATATATTTTAACTCTGTTTCACCTGCATCTAAAGATTTAAAGCAAGGGCAAATATTTTCAAACTGACCTACGATCACAATGGTATCCTAAACGTGAAGGGGACTCTCCTTGTGCTGTTGAATTCAATAAAAATAAATGAGTTATGAGAAGAACGAGGTTCAATATTCTAAAATGAAACTTCCGTGTACATCTAATTTCAATTCCTTTGATCAGGAATATATAAAATATTATGATATCAATACGAAAAGGGTTTTCATTAGACTCTGAAAAGGCTGATTATAATTTTTGCATCCAAACCCTGGTCGCAGCCAATATTGCCCGTATTGTAGTTGCAATTAATTTTGTTAATAACTATCCGAACGCTTCTGGTTTGTTCCTGGGGGATTTATATTGTTAATAAAATATTTCATATTCAAAGGGTCGGTAATAGTATGATAAATATATATATATATATATATATATATATATATATATATATATATATATATATATATATATATATATATATATATATATATATATATTTATATATATTACAAACATATATATTATATATATGAATATATATAAATGATGTGTTCACATACAAACATTACTTTATTTAAAAACCTTCTTACTCAAGAACTTGCAACCTATTATTCAAATAAATCCTGAAAGGCACACAAATCGGTTTCCTTCATCAATTTCCCTCTTGAATGTTATACCCTTGTCGCACTTTCGAACGACAACACGAAGTCACAATACCTGATTGCATAGACCAGAAGGCAATGTTAAGTCTTTAGATGATTCTGCACATAAACCGGGAAGTTTCGACCATCACGAGATGGTGAAGACCACGTTCTTTCTGGAGAGTTTTAACCTTCCGAAAGAGCTGTTTTTTTCTTGTGTTTTTTTTCTCTCCCTTTTTAGTTTTCTGAAAAGAAAACTATTGTGTCGGTTTTATCTGTCCGTCCGCACTTCTTTCTGTCTGCACTTTTTCTGTCCGCCCTCAGATCTTAAAAACTACTGAGGCTAGAGGGCTGCAAATTGGGATGTTGATCATCTACCCTCCAATCATCAAATGTACCAACTTGCAGCCCTCTAGCCTCAGTAGTTTTTATTTTATTTAAATTAAAATTAGCCATAATCGTGCTTCTGGCAACGATGTAGACTAGACCACTACCAGACCATGGTTAGTTTCGTGGGCCGCGGTTCATACAGCATTATACCGAGACCACCGAAAAAGAGATCTATTTTCGGTGGCCTTGATTATATGCTGTAGCTGCTGTACAGAAAACTCGATTGCGCTGAAGAAACTTCGACGCATTTTTTATTTGTTTATTTAAAATTGAAGTATTTTTGGTGACAGTTAAAAAAGAAACTTTAAATTAAATACTCCAAAGCTATCGAATTCTATTATATATTTTCTGTTTGAAACATGAAAGCAAGAAAATAATGGAAAATTAAATTACCAAAAACTTAAGGTAGAAGAAGGGGACGCTCTTGATGCTACAATAAACAACCATATAATGAAATTATACCTCTGATTTACACAAGGAGGAGAGAAAGCATCCGACTTAAGTCAAATCAAAATCTTTGGGAGAACTGATGAGGAATACTTTATAAAGCTGCCGTTCTTTTATACTTAGAGCTTAATTGATGAATTTAAGTATCGTCCCAGGTGAAAATATTATCATCAGTATTTTGATTACTATTATCATTGATATAAAGAAATAAGTAGCTTAAATTGGCCATTAATATACCACATACTCCAATATTGTAATTTAACATTTAGCTACAAGATATCAATAAATTCCTGAGAGGTTAGGAACGTCGATAGTGTTATTAATTCAGGCCTTTTAGGAGACTTTTGTCTGATGCCTTTGCGAAACATAAACGTGAATGAGGTTGGTTTCTTAAATGAGAAAAGTGGCAACTCATGGTTTACAGTTATATCATAAAGTAGACTAGACAAAAGCTAGATATAATTTTACCCCAGTAGTGATGAGTGCAAATGCAAAGCAGCACAGAATGGAATATAAAATTTAGGCCAAAGGCCAAGCGCTGGGACCTAAGGGGTCATTCAGCGCTGTAAGGGGAATTGAGAGCAAGATGGTTCTAAAGATGAAACAGGAGGAAAACCTCACAGTTGCACTATGTAACAGTTGGTGGGAGAGAGTGGAAAATAAGATAGAAGGAAGAGAATATGAACGGAGGTACAGTCAAAAGAATGAAAGGGGTTGTAGCCAGCGGCTGAAGGGACGCTGCAAAGAACCTTAAGCATCTCCTAAAGGGCACTGCGTGAGGCGCACTTTCGCCACCATCCCCCCCACGGGAGGAGAGCAGTATGAGCCCTTGAAAACTTAATGAAAGCTTTTGAAAATAATACAACTTTTACAAAAGATGATTTTTGTGAATATGATCGAACGTTTGTCACTAGAAATCTGTATTAAATCTCAATCCAGCTTGGATGGTAACTCAGGTACACCATTAAGATCGACAAGAATATTAGGGATTGACGAAGACCCTGCAATTAGACTTGAATGTGATTCTGGAACTCCTTCAGGAAAAGATTTCTGCTGACACATGTTCCAGAGCAAAGTTTTAACTATCAGGAGGCCAACTGATTTTGGTGTTCTAATCTGCCTTGTACTGTACAACTGTTAACATATTTTTATATGCAACTTATCCGTTATTGTTGTTTGTCTTTACTTTTGCTGGTATCCGGAGAATTCTATTAATTACTCTGACCACCTTGATTGCCCTGCGATTGGTTCACCTACTATGAATATTTTCAGCACAAAGAGATGGTAATAGTATAACATAAACAGAGAGTAATATAAACATAATGTTCAAAAGTATGGACGAAAGACATGAAAAAAACTAGAAAAAAACAAAAAACATTTAGCAAAAGAGGGTTGAATTGAAGTGAATATAGAATTTAGGACAAAGGCCAAGTACTGGGACCTATGAGGTTATTCAGCGCTGAAACTGATATTGACATTAAAAGGTCTGAAAGGTGTAACAGGAGGAAAACCTCGCAGTTGCACTATGGATTAATTGTTAGGAGAGGGTGGAAAGTAAGCTGGAAGAAACAGAGTATGAAAGGAGGTGCAGTAAAAGGAACGAAAGAGGTTGCAGCTAGGGGCCGAAGGCACAACAAAAGAGGGTTAACTGCATTAACTTCTGCGTAAAAAATCGTTTAGGGACACAGGACCTTCAACTGTGAGGGTCACGTCTAAAGAAGATGGGAAAACTGGCATAGAAAGTACGAGCTAAAACACACACAGGAAGCGCAATCTTACATAGGAAATTTACAAAGAAAGACGTGAAGCGTCGACGCGACGAACAATAATCTTTGCCATTGCAAGAACCAGCTTTGCGGATGCTAAGCAGATTATTATCAGAGAGAGAAAGAAAGAGAGAGAGAAAATCTTGCCGGAAATGCAGTAGCCCATTATAGAAGAAAACACGACCTGAGCCTTTGCACAGAGGGAAGCCATTTAACTGGGATAAGTTCAGTTAATTCCACAAAAGCTGCCGCGAGCACGAGCGTAGAATTGTATTTACTCTCCGTTCTGTTTCCTATTTATTTTCCCCTTCTTATTTGCAGGAGGTGGAGGCAACATAAAAAAAAATATAAACTGCTTGCTGGCAAGCATTCCTTTTCCAACAGACGCTCCATTTCAAGGTATAATTCGGTAGTGTTTTACACTTACTCCTCTTCATCTTTTTCCTTCAGTGAAACTTTCGCGAAATGACTGATCGACCATGATGCTAGTTTCATGTTTTTCTCAAAGGTTTGATGATGATGTTACCATGGTAGTTGTGGGGAATGTAGCAGGGCTAAATACTTGAACCCATGCCACCTCCATAGCATTTAAATAAATTTTTACTTCTTTTGTCTGTGACATTTCCGAAGTTATAAAGAGAAAACAACAATTGTTCTATAAAAGAAATAATAAATTATAAAACTATAGAAACGAATTTGGGAAAAAAGATTCACAAACTGAATATTCTGAAAAAGAAAAATTAGAACCGAATACATGATGAATAGACAATATTCACAAGACTGCGACCAATATATGAAAAATAATTATAAGAAATACTGGAATATATCGAGGCTAAAAAAACCTTATCGATTTTCATCCGAGTTTCTTCGTCTCAATGAGAATATATTCCTAAATGAAACGTTCAATTAATATTTTGGAATTTATTTCATTATACCTTAACACGCATTTTCACAGTAGTTCCTCCACGTATTTTCAAGAACATTTCAACAATGACCTTTTCGTATAGTAACTTGGTGTGTGTGTATTTGAACAGATTTAGAATGGCTACGGTATCCTACAAAGATATTTTTTATTAGCAAGGAGTAACATCAACTTGATAACAGGCTATACTTTGGGAACATCAGTTGAGCAGTTCTTATACCTCTTGAGATCTTCCAGACTAACAGTCGCTGTGAATACTGACAATCGTCACTAACTCCAAAATCTTAATGCATAAAATTTATCCCAGAATCAAGACTGTAACTCGAGTTGACAATGTGTGCCTTGTCCTTGAATAAGGCACACCTGGAAAACTGGAAACTATTGCGTCTGCATTTCAGGACTTTCCTGTTGATGTTACTTATGTTTGGCATGAGAGAGCATAGCAGCCATGGGTTTCAAAGCCTTAGTTACTGTTCATCCACGACTGAAACAATCTCAAAGCCCCATGAAGTCTGAAACAGACTGTGTTTGCCTTTGTCCAAAAATAGCTAAGGTATTGTATCAATCAAACAGAATAAGTTCACAGCATTAAAAGATTAAACAAATAAGGTACAGCCTCTGGGTTTTATCTCAACACACTCTTACCTGTATCTTGATTACTGAACCTTGAGGACATTTATTTTTGACAAAACGATATAGCATATAAATTATATTAATCACTATTCAAGTAATAATAAATTTACTTTGCTTATCTGGATGGTAAGAATGGAAAGTTTTGTTACAAGAAATACATTTAATTTTTACAAGCACACACAGAAAACAAAGGGGAAATTCAGTGAAAGACAAGTAAGCTGAGGCGCTTGTACATGAATATTCAAGGCATTGCTTAGGTGAGTTGAATGTTTGCCACGTCTGCTATCAGAGGTGAGATTTATTCTTATTCGCCTCCAAAAGAATTTCATAACTGGTATGACAACTGCATGCTGATATTGCTACTCCTGCTGATGTTTTTAATTATTCCATGTCTTGCTGATCTTTTTGAGCTATGTAACAAGCATGAAGAAATTCAGCAATGGCTTTGATTAAGTACTTTTGGTCATCCAACGAACCCTGTCACTATGGAAACGAATCATTGAGAACGGATCTCAACGATAAGCCTAGTGAAGCTGTCCGAAATTCCCCCCGGGGGAAATATGGCCCAGGATATATTTCCCCCTGCGGGAATTTCGTTCCAGGATAATATTCCCCCATCTGGGCCAAGATTCCCCCAACCCCACCACTGTTATAAGAGTATGGCTGGCTATGGCGGCGGCGGGTAGCAATGACAGCCTGCCACACAGGATTATTATCATCACGACTAAACTACCTCTTGAGGGTCATTATCTTTGTTATTTACAGTCTTTTGTTTATGTCTATACGGAAATCCCCAACGGGCTTGTACTAAACACGACGCAAAGGTGGGTGCATGTAGGGGGGAGAAATGGCCTAGAGGGGGAAAAATATCCTAGGTCCAAAATTCCACCCGGGGGAAAAACAGCGGGTTCCTAATCCACAATGGAAAGTAGAATTTTTGTGGTTCGTCTGGCAAACCTTGCACTTGCATGTTTCCACACCAGTATGACATATCATGGGAGATGATGGCCTCCTTCAAGATCGCTAATAATCTTAAGGAAATCCGTCCAAACCACAAGGACATGGACTTAAGACAGTGAACTAGACCTTTTTCTTCAACAAGCCAAGGAGCTTAGAATTGGGTTTGGAATTAATTTTGATAGTTGACCTCCCAAAAAGAGATCTTGTGGACAAACAAATGGGGAATATGCACATTATGAATAAGGGTGGAATCAGGAATAGGAAAAAGGGAAAATGAACGAAAATTGGGTTTAGATATGTTTTTGTCTCAGATGCTATCCACTGATGTTTCTGTGAGCAATCTGTTATGCAATATATCTTTTTTTCGGTTTTTACTGGCAGCATTTTCAATACAAGACTGTATTGTTTCTATCTTCATCATGTTTATGGTGAAAAAAATTAATTCATCAATACTTAATATTATGAACACCATTACAGCTGATATTCTGTTGAACTACTACCTACCTCCTAAACTAAACAGTCTCACTAAATAATTAATTTGTATGTGGAGTACTTGTTAAAGTGCAGAGTTCCTAATTATATGGTACGTATAGAATTACTAGTACAGTAGCTATGAATGACAGTTCTTTAAAAATCTTTGAAAAATTTTCCTGAGCACTGATTTTATTTTACTAATTGAACAAATATTCCACTTTTCATATTTCCCAGAAATATTCTATCACATCAATTTTGTTTTGCTTTTGAGTGCTCTGAAAGTATCTTTATCATAAACATTGCTCTTTTATTATGTAATACCCAATTTAAGCTATTCCCACAGACAACTCTTCCATAGGCAACTGCCTTACATGGACAGTTATTCCTTGAGTAATACTTCCTAATGGCAATTTTCACAGTGAGAGTCATCCACCTGAAATGCTTGCCTACTCTTTCAACTTAAGATTGGTTACCTACTGTAAGCCTAAAAAGAATGGGCCTCTCAATCGTGAAATTTCGAATTTCAGGCAAGTAGGCATGTGGTAGCCTCAGATCCTTAATGGCCAAGTCGGTTAGAGCAGCAGCTTCGGACTTCATAGAGGTCTGTGGCATGGGTTCAAATCTGCAGCCGACCGGTAGGAGAGACGGACACTTTGCTATCCGTGTAGACACCCTGGGATTATGTATGTAATCAACGGATAGGTTTGCTTAAAAGCAAATGGGTGTTACAGACTAATACACACATAAACAAAGCCACTCCAACATCTCCTAAAAAAATAACAGACACCTCACGTCTAAAACTGTCGACCTAACCGCACAACATCTCCTCGCTGCTGGGAGAAAGGGAGCTGGTGACTGGTATAATACATGTACACACGCTACCAGGTTCTAAGGGATGTCAGGCAAGGCAGGGCAGCCGATCGATACTACGGTCTACCCCAAAGCCAAATCAAAGTCCTTCAAAGAAGGCATCATGCTTACCCATACAAAAAATGGGAAAAAAGCACGTTTAAAGAAGAAGGCGGCCTGTGGTAGCTCTGGTGTTTCATTAGCCAGGTCGTCGTGAGCCTAAGAGAGCCTATAGTCGAGGCTTTTCCTTGCCTTTTTGCTGTGACTTAAGCAAAAGTAGAATAACGGAGGCATCGAGACCGACCGTTGAAGATTCGCAGGTGACTGCTGTTTTCAAACCAACAACACTTCGGTTTTTCTGTCGCCTCGTTATTGAGGTGGAAGGTTAGATTCACTAACCCATCTCAAAGATTTACTGACGGAGAAGGCAGTCGCAGTTCGATAAGAAGGGAGAATAAACAGGAAAACATCTGCAGGTTAAGGTTTGTGAACATAAATAACATCACGGTGCATGTGAAAAAAGTTTTACATTACAATATATATATATATATATATATATATATATATATATATATATATATATATATATATATATATATATATATATATATATATATATATATATATATATATATATGAATATTATGTATATTATATATATATATATATATATATATATATAATATTGTGTATATTATATATATATATATAATATTATATATATTATATATATATATATATATATATATATATATATATATATATATATATATATATATATATATATATATATATATATATATACATACACACATTTTCCCATACAACGTGTCCTTTTTTTTTATGTTCGCAAACCTTAACCTACAAATGTCGCTTAATATCAAATTCACCCAGCCTCGGAATAAACACCGGAAGGGGAATCTACAGTATAAGCGATAAGCAATCCGTTACCGAGTGGAGTCGAACCACCGAATGGTTGGGAAACGACGGTTTACTCCAGAGATTCAGTATTAAGTGAAAACATAGACCACTTCATTGCATTATTGACATGAATATCACAGCGGTATAAACTTTAAACTGTCAAATGACTTACATTAGTCTGAACAATGAACAAATGGAAGTTATAATTTCGTAAATATCAAAATTAAGAGTCCTGTCTAAATAACAAAAGAATTACATTGTACTTTAATGTGTAAAACAATGCAATACTAAAAATATGTTAATTTTTTTATCGGGAAACACGTTTAAAAGTTTCATATTACTAATCTTTAACTGTAAAACTGATAGTTGGGGTAAAAGGTCTTGCCTAAAAACGGCAAAACTCTAAAAAAAAAATATTCTTTAGCAACTCTAAAAAAAATACAAATTCTTTAGCATTTAATATAAACAGTCATGTTGCTTGATAAAAGTTTAAAACAGAATCTTGGCCAAGGTACGTTAACTTCTAAAAATAGACTGGTGCATTTAACACCTGAAAGAAAATAATAATTGGATGGTTGGTTAATTGAACCTCATGCACCTGCCCATATTTCATAAGGCCTGTGGAACGGGATATGGGAAGGGCACCAACATTATACCTCACTTGGTTTTTATTAAGAAAAAACCAGGGAAGGCAATGGGTCCATTTCCCCGTATGGAGGTAGTGCCGTCAATGCACCTAATGTGGTGCAATGAAGGCATTACTTAAGGTTCTTTGCAGCGTCCCTTTGGTCCCTAACTGCAACCCCTCTTATTCCTTTTACTGTACCTCCATTCATATTATATTTCTTCCATCTTGCTATCCATTCCCTCCTAACAATTATTTCATAGTGCAACTGCGAGATTTTCCTCCTGTTACACCTTCCAAACCAACCTACTCTCAATTTCCTTTCCAGCGCTGAATGACCTCATAGTTCCTAGTGCTTGGCCTTTGGCCTAAACTCTATATTCCATTCCAATACGTCATTTATGTATAGCTTGAGACAAGTTTTCCTAGTTTAAGGCTTCACTTACTTCTCACAGGCATGGTGTGGAGTTCACGAAAATCTTAGGTGGTTTTAAATTTTCATTATAGCAGGTCATGGATTTGCTTTAGTAAAATAAAATCCATTACCATACTTGTCTATACAAGATTCAAAGTAGATACAAAGCTTCCAAAAAAAAAAGAGGGCTTTACAAGAAAAGTCACGTTAGATTATAAAAGGTGCATTCTAATTTCAAGGTACATTACAGATTGAATACTAACCTTTACGAAGCATCAGAGATCTCTTGATCCTGAAAAATATTAAATATTTAGTACAGACATAAATGGCTCCTTGTCTACCAGAGTTTTATGACATGGGAGTGGAAAATGGGTGGACAAGGAGTAATGCTATATGACAACTAAAGATTTATAGAATACTGATTAAATACTAAAATAAAAATATCACAGGCAACTAATAACTGTAATAACAGTAAGTTTATGACATTCACATCTCTTACAATCATCTGTACAACAAAATATTAAGGAAAAAATATGACATTTAAAATATCAGTGATAAAGTTTAAGCTACAATTTCACAATACATGTACAACTGAAAAAGCTTAGTTCAAGAGAACAACGAAAATAAACCTATTACAACAATCCATTACACGAAGTACCCAGACCCATGAATTACTACGGTTAGAGAAAATAACCTATTAGCGAGAGTCATGAAGTACTTAAAAGTTGATAAAATATTAAACATAACGGTAAAGAAAGCTAACCTTTGCAGAGCCTGAGCCTCGCTACGACTTCGCGTAGACCATCCTTCAAACCACCAAGCTCCAAATGAAAATTCAACCAGTACAGGTGGGAATATCCATAAAAAGGCGAAAACATCCAAAAGCAGTTTCCCGTGCAATATGACTTCGTCCGAGGAGTAAAAGCGTACGGATGAGGGCTGTAATAAGGATCGCGAAGTAAATTGGCAATCAAGGTAAAAGAGATGAGAACAAACTAGATTAATTAGAAGGAGGAAAGCAGAATCTTTTTTTTCTATTTTGAGATGCTTTCATCAGTTGATGGATTATGAAGATAATGAATGATGATGTGTCTGATGAAGTTTCCAAGGGTAATGAATAATGAAGGAGTGTTATCAATTAATGACCTAAAGGTGTGATTTGTCTAGTCTTGAAATAAATGTTTAGATGACGTAGGCTGAATTCAACAATAAAATATTAATCAGGGTATGAGGAATATTCATACATACGTATATATATAATTATATATATGTATATGTATGTGTATATATATACAGTATATATGCGTGCGTATATATGTATCACCGTTTTTTAATAAATCTCTATTTTCGTCTTAAGTGTCGTTGCTTTTTTTCGAAAACTCGAATAGTTTGGTGCCGTGCATTCAGAGCTATTTCCAATACTTTTGGTGATTCTTGGTTCTATTAACCTACAGTTCTCATTCCTCCCGTGTTTATGCTTTCTGTATTGCAATTATGCATCTTAACATTACTACTCCTTACTCATCGTAATGTATGTAAAAATATTTATTAATTTTTTTTTTTCATGCGTGGCCACAGCAGACCTATACATTGTGAGTTTTAAAGCTTTCTTAATTGAATACTGTAAATTACATACATAATTTAGTAGATCACAAAGACTGTTTCAGTAATCTAGTCATCTTATTACATATGTACATAACAGCATTTTAAACGCATCCGTGCTAGTATTTCTCCCTGATGGCTACATTTCTCAAGTAAGTGTTCTGTCTTCACTACATTTAATAATTGAGGTCTCATTTAGATAAATACCGATTAGTAATCCTAAGTTCTAGTTCATCCAACTCTCTATATGTAATTAAACAGGCCCCCTAGTTTGACGGTAATATCTTATAGTTACCCACAAGCAAGTAAAATTGTGCGTCTGCAAAAACTTATTTTCAAAAACCGTGATGTGTTACTCCCCTCAGCAACAGAGAAAGCAGATTTACTGCATGCAATAGTTGTTTAACCATTTCAGTGTATAGTTTTCAGTGCCTACCCATTTTTAGTCTTTTATCACAAAATTAAGTACAATTGTATCGAATCATAGGTCTAGATTATTGCTGTTATTTAGATTTATATGACAATCATGGTAGGCAAGTTCTCTGAGCTATAACTCCAAATAAGTTAAGTTTTGGGGTCCGGACATGTCAAGTCCTCCAGGCATATAAAGCGTGGCACTGAAGATTAGTTTAGTCAAGATTAGTGGTCTCCATCCATATTCTCTTACTTTAAATATAAAGGAAGTTGTCCTCGATGCCCTTCATACAGCCTGGGCTTTAGCTGGACTTCGTTAAGACTACGACAACCGATGGGCAAATTGCTGAAGGTTGAAAACTCGGAAAATTGTATTCTGGGTAAATCGTCTTTGACAGCCAATCTTCAGAGGTGCCTCCGCTGTATGGAATGCATTTTCAGAATGATGCTCTGGGTGTCTGTGTTAAGTCTCCAGATGAGATATGCCTAGTCAAGTTAAATTTGGTTGATTTGAAGGCTTCATACGTGCCCATAACTTTCAGTTCCTTTCAGTTGACGTTTTGTGTAACCATTTGCATTCATGAGGATTTATTTTCCATTTTTTATTCAAATATTTCTCAATTATCCAGACACTGAACAGTTTTTGTCTCACTGACCAAAATGGATCAAGATCGCATCGATAATTCATTACACCTAACAATTCCTAGCATATGACTAAGAAAAAATTAAAATATTGATCTTCACATCTGAATACTAACTCTTGTCTCAAAAATTTACATCACTCAAGCCAGTTCAAAATAAGAAGCGAATGCAGTTAAACAAGAGCCGGGGGGATTGGATAGGAAAGTCAGATTTGGGTTAAAGGCCTAAAAGGAAAACAGTAGGTGTGGTTTTAAAGGTGTACCGGAGGAAAATTTCGCAGTTGCACTATGAAAATTATTACGAGAGGGTGGAAAGTAAGATGGAAGAAAGAATATGAACGGAAGAAAGAATATGAACAGATAGAAAAACGAATGAAAGGTGTTGCGGATAGGAGCCGAAGGGACGCTGCAAAGACCCTTAAGTATTGCCTACAGTGCAGCACGTGAAGTGCAATGATGGCACTACCCCAACTAAAAAGGAAGAGAGGGGACTTCATTTTTTTAGTACTTTAAGTGAAATGTGTCCGACAGTCTTATGTCGGAGTAATTTTTAGTGACAAGATTCCCATGTTTTGTTCAAATTAAAATCCAAGATTTTATTCGGAGTTTAATCTTTATTTTGCTTTAGCGCAGCTTAAATTTCAATTGATACTTTGTATACCTAGCAAGATTCTCTGTGCGCTTTTTAGCAACAGCATTCTAACATCCCATATTTCTATACTTTTGCGAAGATGACCTACTTTCTACAACTCAAAATTAGTATATTTGCTGTAATCTTCCGACTATTACGATGGTCACAGTATTAGTTTTTAATGCTCATTAACTCAGTAATGCAATGTTTACTTAAAAACTTATGAGCTTGTGTTGTAATGAAGATAAAGTATCTGCTTTTCTGCCTACATATTTCTCTAATTTTTCTGAGTTACAAACTGATGTAAACGGCGACTTCAAATTAAACTGATTAAAACCCCAGTTAAAATTTAACACCTGGATTCCTTCCAGAGAAGAACATTAACCAAATTTTTAGTCCTTATTCTTCTACATATCCAAAGTGTAGATTTTTCTGATAAAGAAATAATCAGTTTCAGGTAGTGTGAAACCCATAACATTTGCCAAATTATTATAAAGGGAGGAGTCATGATCTGACTTGTGGTTTTATGTTAACAATTTGCTACACTTGGTCTTATAAACAAAAAAGTAAGCAGCTTAAAATGTTTATATATTTAATTCAGATATCATGGCAAGAACACTCGCCAGTTTGCAACCGCAATTATTGGTAAGATTTAACAATTTGCTACACTTGGTCTTATAAATAAAAAGAGTAAGCAGCTTAAAATGTTTATATATTTCGATATCATGGCAAGAACACTCGCCAGTTTGCAACTGCAATTATTGGTAAGAACGTTCGTTTACAGTACAATTTATGCACAATTTATGCTACTTAAAGTATCAAGTATCGTATTTACCTCATACACCTTTGGACCATCAATGCACAACTTAAGGCAAAAAGTGAGGTACATCAGTAACGCCAGACTCCATTCTCACCTCGTTTAAAAACTATGGAGTTTAACGAAACATGTGGTCTTCAACAGAATATTTTTTTACACTGATGCCGTTACTTCCGGTAAACTTCCTGCAAAGCGAAAAAAACAACGGCAGCAATTATTGTAAGTAAAACTCAAACTTAAATCTAAGATTCTTTAGAAATAGTAAAGTAAGGTTTTATTAGCTTAATGAACTAAAGCTTTGAAAAAAAAAATTCTCCTATACAAACCAATCACTTACAAATGCCTCTGAGTACAGCAGTAAAGAAAAAAAACCACAAGCGCTAGCAAACCATGGGACTAAAGGAACCCAAGTGTCCAAAGGGACGACCGTATAAAAAGACAAGGAATCAGCTGCTGAGCTCAATTACCGAAAGGTCAATTAGCCTGGGTTTAAGTCAAGGCATGGCCTGGTATAATTACAGCAGTTACATGGACAGTAATTAGTAAACTAACATTACTGGAATAAGTTAAAAGACTTACTACCTGGATAAAAGCCACAGCTTACCTTTAGTCTATTGTATTATTAGTTAAAATATAGGCCTGTTAAGTCATGAAAATCACTAACATTTAAACTTTAAACTGACAACCGAGTTACGTTAATTTGAACTATAGACAAACTTAAATTTACGTTACAAAGTTTTAAAAATTGAAAGCTTTAACATAAGCAAAATAACATTAAATTTTTTAAAGCAACGCATTACTAAAAATTTTATCTGAAAACATTTTTAAAAGTTAACGTCCTTACTAAATTGAGAGTACTAAATTGAGAGAACAATACTAAAGTAAAACAATGAACGTTAAACGTGGCAATTTAATATCTTAAGCTGAATTAATAAATCTCATGACATAGTACAAACCTACGTTAACATCTGTAATCTTATTTCTAGTCTTTTAAATGCAAAATAGTGACGTTAAAGTACCTACCTAAAAAAATTTAACAATGAACATAATCACGTCTAAGTTATCAATCTTGAAAGAGAAAATCTTAGTAAAAGTACGTAACCTATTAAAAGTAGCCAGACTGATGCACTTAACACCTGAAAAAAAAAAACCTCCCACGCACCTGCCCAAAGGTCATAAGACCTATGGAACAGGGCATAGGAGGGGCCTCCACCCCATACAGGGGCACCGCCCCTGTAGGGGTGGAGGTAAAAAAAAAATTGGGTTTAATTACTTAAACTATACTTCACCTAGTTTCGAATGGGCCAAGCCGGAAAGGAAAGCACTCCATTTTTGCGTAGCTTGATACATCTCGTCCTGGCTCAAGATCTTGTACTTCAATTATTTCTCATACGCGTAGTTTGCTTTACAAAATGGTTAAACTTTGACGAAAATCTGGAAGTAGAGTATACATTATAGCAGTATGTGGATTTGCTTTACTTCAATTATTTCTCATACGCGTAGTTTGCTTAACAAAATGGTTAAACTTTGACGAAAATCTGGAAGTAGAGTATACATTATAGCAGTATGTGGATTTGCTTTCAAAACTAAGCAGCCATACCTATACAAAATTAAAGGTATTCAGTGTTAACCACGACTAACAATAAGTTTACTATATCCATAACTTAATATAGTGTAAAGTAGAATGTCAAGAAAAATTAAATTTAAAGATTAATAGCCAGGGGAATAAACTTATGTAAAAAAAAAAAAAAGACAAAAACAAGTTTTACGAGTCCTTACACTCCAAACCTATGAATTACTAAGGGAAATTAACTTTTGATAGCAAGTCAGGAAATACTTAAAATCTCATATTAAAACTTAACCGTGACGACATTTCAGCTTTGCAGAGACCGAGCAAGAAGCCACATCTAGACCATCCTGCTGACCACCAAAATCCAATCGTAAGTCAAACCAGTGCAGTATTATTTCCCTCGCGTCCAGCAGGAAACCAGCCGCTCCTACACAAGTCGACTCTTTACAGAGCACGATAATACTACAGTATGACGCTGTTTCCCAAGTGAACTGACAACTGAGTGAAAAATGTTTGACGCAATCACGCGAGAGAGGCGAGACCAGTGCAGGTGACGTCACCATCAAGGACCACTGAGTCACCTTTCTTCAAACAATGCACCCTAAAGACAACGACGTGAAACTTAAAAATAAAAAGTTAAGTATAGCTTCGTTTAACCAGACCACTGAGCTGATTAACAGCTCAGTCCGGAGGATTGGACTTATTTTACGTGGATAAGAACCAATTGGTTACCTAGCTTATTGTGTAATCCGAACCACATTATACCGAGAAATGAATTTCTATAACCAGAAACAAATTCCTCTAATTCTTCATTGGCCGGCCGGAGATTCGAACTCGGGCCCTGCGTGAAATTTGAAAGATATGCTGATGCTCTCTCGCTAACTTCGTGGTTCTGCGTTATAAGACTTCTCGGGTCTTTGATCAAATCGGCTCTGTGTATTATGACAGGCCTTTATTAATTATTTACCGAGCACGATATGAAAACTAATCAAAGTATTTGTCAAGGATAAAAGTTAACTTAGTTTTTAAGATTTTCAAATATTTTAATCTGTAATATAAGGACACTGAATTTCGAAAAATAAAGGAAAAAATAAATTAAAAAATTAACGTAACTTGCGGTGTTGCGCTGCGTTGAGAACTAATATTGAACGTAATTACTTTCATTAAATAGATTTAACTATTTTGAACGTGTAACGAAAATTTTAGCTCACTGGTACATGGTTAAAATATATCTTTATTTACTTTTTATATGTTTAATATAAGAGTACTGCTTAAGATTAATGCGAATCATACAAAAACAAAAACAAAAATCAATTTACAAACCCATATTAAAGTTCAACGGATCTACCTTGGTAATGTCAGTTACGGATATCTATTCATTCATCATTATACGGAATGATCTATTGGGTCCTAGCGCTTGACTTCAGGCCTGGACCTAGTATTTTAATCAAATCCTTCGGGCCAGCCCTATGAGAGCTGAAAGTCAGCTCAGTGGTCTGGTTAAAATACTTTAACAATAATAATACGGATATCTATTAAACATAATACCAGATTCTTGCCAGTCATTTATTTATCAGCCCTGGTCATGACCTGGTTTTTAGTTTTCTGAAAAGACAACTACTGTGCCGGCTTTGTCTGTCCGTCCGCATTTTATTCTGTCCGCCCACAGATCTTAAAAACTACTGAGGCTACAGGGCTGCAAATTGTTATGTAGATCATCCACCCTCCAATCATCAACCATACCAAATTGCAGCCCTCTAGCTTCAGTAGTTTTCATTTTATTCAAGGTTAAAGATAGCCATAATCGTACTTCTGGCACCGCTATAGGTACCAACAACACAGGCCACCACCCAACCTTGGCTGAGTTTCATGAGACGCGGCTAAGAGTTTCATGGGCCGCGGCTGAAAGCTTCATACAGCATTATACGCTGTACAGAAAACTCGATTGCGCCGAAGAAACTTCGGGGCATATTTTACTTGTTTACTTTGTTTAACAATTTTCTGGGAGCTCTATTCAGAGGCTTAACTTTATCTGTGAAGTAAAATTAAACTGGGATCTGAATTGAAAGCTCGGTTCATAAGGTTAACACTGTTTATCTTGATTGCAAAAATCTTGCAACATCTTTGTCTGCAGTATTTTCTCCTATTTTCGGAATAAGCCTACTGAAACGATAACTCAAGTCAATGCAAGCAAAATACGTGATGGTCAAGAGCTGTTGCGTTTACCCCACAACAGTGTTTAAACTGAAGTGAAAAAGAGCTTGTTATTACTGATTGCTAGCTATGTCTCTTTTATTTGATGGATGGTTCACGTGTGGTAAATTCGAAGTTACAGTAAACTGTTTTCAATGATGCATATGTGAATATGAACGTTCTTACCTTCACTTGTTGTGCTAACTTTTCAAGTCAGAATAATATAAATAAAAAATTCAAGCTTATTCATTGCATATTTTCAAAAGTAAGTCTATTGCACACTCAAAAAATTGGCTTTGTACCAATTAGCAATATCTGAAGTGTTTAACTCAGACCATACAACATGAGAAAATATCATTAGACATGAGTATGATACTTAATAGCATGGAAGTTGTGACAACTAAACCTTTTCTATGGTTATAAGCAGCAAATGCTTCCTCTAGTAACCAGGTGAACAAAGCTTTCATATAGGGAAGTTATTGGATGGGTGCTGTGATTTGAAATGGTTTTATTTATAGCCATTATGCAAAGCAGATGATTTTTAAATAAAACTTAAACGGGGAGAAAAAACCTACTCAAAAGTAGTTTACTACTCACAGTTACTCGAGATAGAGTACTGCATAGTCACTGCACAAATCAGTGTACAATTTTGAACTACACAAAACGAATGACTTGGCTTCGAATAATGAAATTTAAACGAATTTGTAGGCTATGTGAATTGGGGTCACAGTGTTTAAAAAGCAATTATGAACGTTGAAAAATAGGTCACAATTATAGTTCAGCGAAAAATCCCCAGATATAGCAGAAAGAAATTTTCTTGTTTGTCGGGAAACTATCAGAGCTTAAAGTTGGTATTATATTTGTGATATTTTTTGGCATTCATTTCAAAAGTAATGAATGGTAGTTATCACCAAACTGCAAAGACCTAGTTGGGATTTTAACAGATGTGGACCTACGGTACTTGAATTGTATATCCTTCGGAGTTGACCGTTCTGATAACCAACACGGGTTTTTCTTTAGGGTAAAGAGAATAGGAACAAATCAGTGGCAACGATGGCAGAGTACACTACTGCCAGGATTCCCTTTTAACGGCATTTATTCGTCTGCGTCGTTCCCGTTAGGCTTAAAGCGCTCCGTCGGGGTGAGGAGAGATGTATGTAATACGTTAACTTGCCCATGATTTCCATGACTAGTACGGGGAGAACTCGAAACCAGGATTGAGATACATTCACGGCCGCATTATATTCTAAGTAATAATATTGAACATATGTTTTCAATGTTCTTAATGTTTTGAATATTCTCCCTGACAATTCATGACTAATGCCATGGGTGAATTGGAGGCATTTCTTGATATTCCTATAGAGGTATTTTTTTTTTTTTTTTCATGTGGGCTCATCCCAGCTTGGGCCTTTCCTAGAGCAGTTCTTGAAGGATGAGGGACAATAAGTTGGTTTCCCATTAGTGAATTTGAGATGCTTAAGCTATTATGCGATTGTCTTCCCATCTCTCTCTCTCTCTCTTTTTAAATATTGTACATGTATTTCCTAAAAACCCTTTGTCCAACAGACAGTTTGTTCCATAAATTTTTTGAAGCGGGTACCGATTTAAATATACTGGAGCTTTGAACGCATGAGCACTGAAGAGAATGAGGATGCTGATAAAGCAGCAAAGGTTACAATCACTATGACTAGATCAAGCATACCAGTTCCTGTCAATGATTCATTACTCATTCTCAATCCCATCATGAGTCAATGGCATGTGTTGTGGAGCAATTATTCTGACAATAATAGATTTAAAGAATGCAGCAACTGTTGTACTGCGGTGGTGTTAAGAGTATCATCCTGTAACTCGTAAGTGGTCACACCAGTTTATGATTGTACATTCTTCAACTGGACGGGTATCTCTATCCAGTAACAGTAGTAATTGCTCCTACTACAGTATCTAAGATTCCTGAGTATGACTACTGAGTATGTGCATGCTATGACGCCTAACACACCTGGCTGCAGAGATTTCAGTCCTGGGAACTTTTTTCAAAACCATTTACTTTAAACTGGCATGAATTCCACCTCAGAGAGGCTATGAATCAGTACAAATTATTCTTCCAATTTTTCTCTTCCCCCACACAATGGTTTGTTAGAATTTTGAATATTGACTAGTGTTCACGGTCTGCTCTTAAGATTTTGGCTTAAGGCCAATAATGAAGATAAATAATGTCTAGAAACAAATTACTTTCATTACTGTACGGGCCATTTACGAAGCAGACTTTCATATTCAGTCTGAGGATTTTTTAAAAGCAAAAGTGCGTGCTGAAAAGAGGCCAGCTTAATGTAAAATGAGCCACACTATTTTAGCATTTAACATTCTCTCTCTCTCTCTCTCTCTCTCTCTCTCTCTCTCTCTCTCTCTCTCTCTCATACATACAAACACAAACTACCGTTCAGTATTTATTATTCTGAGAAAATAAATGATTGAGATTATATATTCAAGTTTATACTCAGCAAGACCAAATGGTTGAGAGCTACGTAGGCAGATTTAAGCTCGGTTTTCAAGCGTTGCTCTTAAGACCAAAACCTTGTGCTGGCACAGGGCTTTCTTAAGGTTAAAGAAAACAGAGATTGTAACTAGCCTCCGTGGAAACTCGAGGCTGCGGCCTCATTTGACCCTTTTATAGTTCTCTTTTATCTGCTTACACGCACACCATCTGTTTGTGTCGCTAGTGTGTCTATTTATTTACTTATTTATTTATTCGTAAATGGAGATAAATTACAAGGAATGGAGGGGATGTACAGTTAAAAAGTTAAGTATACCTTAGTTTAACCAGACCACTGAGCTGATTAACAGCTCTCCTAGGGCTGGCCCGAAGGATTAGACTTATTTTACGTGGCTAAGAACCAACTGGTTACCTAGCAACGGGACCTACAGCTTATTGTGGAATCCGAACCACATTATACTGAGAATTGAATTTCTATCACCAGAAATAAATTCCTCTAATTCTTCATTGGCAGGCCGGAGAATCAAACTCGGGCCCTGCAGAGTGCTAGCCGAGAACCCTACCGACTCGTCCAACGAGGAACTGGGGATGTACAGTAGAAGTGAAAGTACGAGGTGCACTATGTACACATGTTGTGATGATGATGATGTATATGACGTCACTTATTCATTAAAGTCAGTTTCGGGATCATTTTGATATCGTGTAACGAATACTGGGTATAGGCATCATTCACAATTCACGTACCAGTAATTGACAATTTATTCCATTCAAACTGAGACGTATATTTATCTGTACCTGTGAAAGACACCAAGTTTTACCACAAAGGAACTATCCTGAACAAGTTTTACCACAAAGGAACTATCCTGAACAAGTTTTACCACAAAGGAACTATCCTGAACAAGTTTTACCACAAAGGAACTATCCTGAACAAGTTTTACCACAAAGGAACTATCCTGAACAAGTTTTACCACAAAGGAACTATCCTGAACAAGTTTTACCACAAAGGAACTATCCTGAACAAGTTTTACCACAAAGGAACTATCCTGCTGAAAAGTCTTCACAGTTTTTATCTCTAGTCATTTTCCGTAACTTCATCCTATACGGAAGGGGCCGTATTCCCACACATTAACAAGTGCTGGCAATAACACCCATTCACACGAGGACTTTCTCTGGCACTGTTTACTTTGGCACTGTTTACTTAAGTCTTTCGCAACCCTTTTTCTATACTGCAGTTTCTTTATATCAAAACAAATTTTTTGCTTTACCCCCTTTACTTTCGTGTTCCGAGATTCTTTTTAAATTAACTTTTTACTATTGTGACAGACATTATTTCAATTTAATTTCGACGCTAAAGTGAAGTTCATTCTAATCCCTTGGCTCTGTTATCAAGCTTTTCATTTCAAGTATGCATTCAAACCTGCGCAATATCGTATTATCCCTACAGAGAGAGAGAGAGAGAGAGAGAGAGAGAGAGAGAGAGAGAGAGAGAGAGAGAGAGAGAGAGGGAGAACTTAAGGAAAAACAAGTCCACATGTCCTTACTTCTCGTTTGTGTATCGTTACTCTGAATCGAAACATGTCATAAGAGGGATGACTGACAGACATAAACTCTTGATGCATAAAAAAAACAATAAATCAGCTTTCAAGTATATGCTCATGTCCTGGAAAATGCTCAGTTTCATTTGTATATATTTTTGAAAATTGTTAGTAAGGGGATTTATGGCAGACAGAACAGGACGAATGGATCAAATAGTTCGAAAGTCCTTCGATGTTCTTGTGGAATACCTGGGCGAGATTCTGTGTACATAACTCATCATACTCCATTTCTATAATAAAATGCTTTTCTTTCAGTCTATATACAAATACTATAGATATACAAATACTTCTATAGTCATTATTAAATGTTTCATAAGTAATGATAAAGAATCATCAACTTAACAACTAGAAAAATTGCAAGGTTTCTAGGGCATTATTTACATAGAGAACATCGTAAACAATGATTGTAAAACAACCAAAAAATAATGCTTTTAGAAATGAAGAAAAATTGGCAAAGATAAACATTATAGTTAAACCTATCTTTCTTTAAGTGTGTAGAGACATAGTATAATAAAATAACAAAGGCAACTAGCAATACCAGTCGACGTTCCGACAAAAAAAAAGGGAGCTGAAAATGTTAGAGAAAAGTAATGTGATCCGGCAAGTTTTAATATTCCATCGAAAGTTTCTCTCAGTGTGGACTTAATATTCTGGAATCTTTTTATTAAGATGAAAAACCCAAGAATGGAAATAGATAATATTGCCTATCCTCTCTTCATATTTCCTTTACGTTTCTATGTTTGATATAATATATGCACATAGTCTATGAAATCTGTACATATTGTAAATGTCAAGCATGGCATGTAAAGAATTTTTTTTTTAATTGCATTTTCTAAGATATTTTCTTAACTGAATAGGCATAATGATACAAAATTTTATTATTTTTCGTACAAATTTCACAAATTATTCCTCTATGTAAAATACTGTGGAAGTTAATAATTATTTCCATATGGATTGGTTGCTACGTGTCGCTGAACAGTTTGATTGTAGCAGTGCTACATCATGTATTCTAGAGTATTCTTTTTTTTATTTGCTGTATAATAATATTGTTCATCTTTCATTTGTGATAAACCTTACTGCACAGAGGTTTCTACCATGTTTTATAATCAGTGATTCTTTAGGAAGTGTTTGCAAAGATGCACCTACTCCCGTGTGCCTAAAGAAAAGATGAACATAGTCAATTCAGTTTTATGTATTCATTTCAAAGCTTTTGCCAGCACAAATTTCTAAAACTGGGGGAATATGGCTACTCTCAGGTTTTTATGGTTCCGACAGATCTTATATTTATTTCTGTAGTAAATGGTGTAATGACAATTCCACCAAATTTAACAATGAACTGATCTTCATTGAGACACCACTCTTTTATTGTCAGGTTAGGTTGGCAAGGTCCAAGACGGTAGAGAAAGATCTTGCATCTTAAGTTAGGTTACGTTTTAGTTTTTTCCCACTCAAGAACCCAAGTTTTTTCCCACTCAAGAACCCAAGTTTTTTCCCACTCAAGAACCCAAGTTTTTTCCCACTCAAGAACCCAAGTTTCCCATTGTAGGCCCAACATTATCTTTAGATATCGAGTGGCTGCAAAGACTAATCTAAGCCAACAAAAATTAATATCAAATTCGTTAAAATTACTTCAAAATTATCAGAAACCCCGTATTTCAAAAGCGTCAGAATTATCTATATTAATACAGATACCTACCCAACTTTCACAAACCTTCATGAAAGGCCATTAAACTGAATACTAACCTTGTCGATTCTACTTTCAGAAAGAGGCTGGTCTCAGGTTCAGCATCTTCAGGAATCTGGGCTGATAAGCCTGGAACATATGAAATGATATAGCTAGTAATTAAGACATTCTAGAATTAAGGCCTTCTACACTTTGAAAGTGGTTTAATATTTCATATGCCCATTAATATGCACACAGTGCTTCTTTTTATCTAAAGAATATTTTATAGGACAAACCATGCAAATTGCGAATAACCATCTGAACAATGAGTAGGTTGCCCTCCTAGTTTATTTTAAAATCTGTCAGATGAAGTGATTAAATACTCCGGAATCAAAGCGGGCTTGCGCGGCGCTGCTACTAACAAAGCAACGAGTTTCCGCCTTGTCAGTTGGTAATGTGTTGCCAAGTGTGACTGTTACATATGTAAAGGATCAATTAATAACAGTTTGCCGTGTAATTCTGACTTTTTTGTCCCTAGTCTATAACGTTTTCTATAGTCATCGTTCTGTGACCGTAGTTCCTTATGCCAAGTTCAGGATATGGGTGCAAACAGTCAAAGTGGAAAATGTTAAAACACCGTATATAAATCTATAATAGGGATCCAGTTATATCCTAGGTCCTTGGTATTGTATCAAACTTTTTTTTTAGCTTTGAAACATACTCAATTTGCTACACTTGCCAATTTATTTCCTCAAGGGACGCCTTCTTGTCGGTTATGTACCGCCCTCTGGAAGACACCACCGAACGAAGTCTATATATTATTTACCCTAAAACATCGCGAACATCTGGTACATTTAGCGACGAAAATTAGATATATATCCACAATAAGAAATCAGAGAAAACTTATACCCAGTATTTCTACAACTACATTTGAGAATAGAACATATCTCGGCCACAGTGGCAATTCAGAAGCAGTGATGAAATTTGTGTTTGTTCCGGGAATATTTATTTTCCTGTATTGTTATGTAGGACAGAAATACAATGTCTGATAGTTTCCTAATAGTGATCGCAATCATATTTCGTCAGGTCAAATATTTTGGAAGTATATAAAAAATTATTAGCGATAACCCCTTTGCAACCATTCCACGAGAGCTTTTTTGTATAAGTTGTCAAATTCACGCTTAAGTCTATTCAAATCCTTGCTACATACTACAACCTTCTGATAATAAAAGCGTGTATGTAAAAAAAAAAAAAAACACTGGCCTGCAGTTGAAGATATGTCTAAATTATAAAATGGTGAAAATGAACACAAATAGCAAGCTCCCTACAAGTCGATTGCAGAACCCAAGGTAAACAGAAAAACAATATTTCAAATGCATTGTTTGGTAAAGCAGGGACCTCCGGAAATGTAAAGATGAGGGCACAAATAACAGTAGTTCAGTTTCCCATTATTTAGTAAACCAGTTGCCAGCTTTGTTAGGGAATGGAATATTAAATTTAGGAAAAAGGCCAATCGCTGGGACCTATGAAATCGTTCAGCGCTGAAAAGGAAACTGAGAGTAAAAAGATCTTGAAGGTGTAACAGGAGGAAATCCTCGCAGTTGCACTATGGAACATTTGTTAGGAGAGGGTGGAAAATAAGGGGGAAGAAAGAGAATATGAACGGAGGTACAGTAAAAGGAATGAAAGGAGTTGCAGCTAGGTGCCGAGGGGACGCTGCAAAGAACCTTAAATAATGCCTACAGTGCACGATGTGAGGTGCACTGACTGCACTACTCCCTTACGGGGAACTTTATTAGGTCTTCGGTCATTGCAATCTTTAGCAATATCTTCTTGTTTATGGACATGCTTCCAAATTTACATTTTTGCTATTCTTGAGAATTTGTATCAATAAAATATTATTTACGTCTTAGACTCAAGCACACATGCACGATGCTATTTACTATCATGATTTCAACTTTCTGGCTTATTTAAGGGGCCTGTCAGCCTTTAAAAGCTGAAATTTTAGCTTCCCTCAACGAAAATTCATTTATCTGTTTATTTGTGTAATACGTTAAACCCAATTTTTCATAACAAAAAAGAGTAAAATACCTAGTCGCAGTTCCTGATGATGCTTGGTATATTTTCTTTCCTTATGCTGGAAAACAAACATCGTTAAAAGATACCAAAGCTTGTTCATTACATCCTGGAACAAGAATATCCATGATTTCGGTTTCGTATAAACGAAGGTGATATTATCACCTTCTGGTTAAAATATTTGTTCAGTGAAGACGTATTTGACATTTAATGACAATAGTAATGATAATTTTAATGATGATGATGACAATAATAACAGCAGCCTTTCAGTTGTCAGTCAGTACCCGACAGTAAAGACATTACGTTAGAAACCGACGAGAATCTGTACAAAACCACACAGACACACACACACACACACACACACTGACGCACAGACTCATTATAGCATCAAAAGAACTCTTTCACACTCACTTGAAGAAATCTCTTGAAAATTTTCCCAGAAAATGTGACGTTTTTCGTATTGAGGGAAAAAGGGAGGATAGAAATGTGACATGTGAAGCACCAGGTGTATTTTTCTTGAGTGGAGGCATCATTAAAATCCACTTCAGGGACTGAAGTGAAATAGAGAAGAGGCGTCTTTCCGACTCTCCCATTGTTTTACAATGGTTCATCCTTGCCACGAATTTCTTCAGCGTCCTTTGGGTTTCGCAAGCAAGCACGCCACACGCCTTAATGCAGTGAATTCTTTAAATTCCGCAAATGTTTCTCAACATTATTCCTGGGAATGTCATTTTCATAATTTTTTTTTTCGTTATGACGTCCCTCAACGGCTTATGAAGGATTATTTATTTATTTTTATTTTGAAGCTAAACCAATATAGAAGATCTGTCATAACAGAAGAACTACGAGAAGAACATTCCGTTCCTCGAAAGGCAAAGAAACAAACAAGTGAACGAAAAATGAAGGAGCTAACTCTTAAGGAAGTGACATTTCTGCCACTTGAGAGAAGGGCTTCTAAAAAAATTCTGGAAAAGAAGATGATTTCCGCAGAATAAATGGAGGGAGCGAGAGCAAGGAGACAGTTATATGCAGTTAAAGTGTTTCTCTTCCATTGCATGTTTCCTTACCCCCATTGAAGATGATAATTTTTTTGTATATCTGTCTCCATATATATATATATATATATATATATATATATATATATATATATATATATATATATATATTTATATATACATATACATATACATATGTATTTTATTGCATATTTATATATTTGTCTTCAAATATATATATATATATATATATATATATATATATATATATATATATATATATATATATATATATATATATATATATATATTCAAATATATATATATATATATATATATATATATATATATATATAGTATATATATATATATATATATATATATATATAGAGAGAGAGAGAGAGAGAGAGAGAGAGAGAGAGAGAGAGAGAGAGAGAGAGAGAGAGAGAGAGAGAGCGTGGACAGATTCGAGTTGTTACAAAGGTGAACACCGGTATTTATACCGTATTTCAGCAGCTCTTGCAACATTTGCTGCATGGAAGCAAAACATCATCAGGCTTGTAATATTAATTTCTCGATTTCTCCATACTTAATGGATACGCTTGTGACTATAAAGCCTTAAGATCCAAATGAAGAACAAAATGAAGAAATTCTGACGTCCGCAGCAGAATTCAAACTTGCATTCGCTATAACACAACGAGGTCACGGTACCCGACCTGACCATGAAGAAAGGTAAAAGTCTGCTGCCGCTCATGCATGCATAAGCAAGTCGAATTCAGATACATTTATTACGTCTGCTCTTCTGCTCAGCAAAGCAGGATGATTATATGATTAATATCATGTAAAACTTGATTATTTCTTTCATATATATAAGTAAATAGCATGTTCTTAAGATTCACCGAATAAGAAGCTGCAAGTTCAAGAGACCTTCCATAACTCATCAGATACTTGCATTGCCAATAGCGAGTATGCCATTCATTGAGAATGGCCTGGTATTTATGTAAAACGCTGATAAATGATCGTCTTTGTTACATCGGATATTGTGAAGGGATGTACGGTGCACAACAAACTTCCATAAAGTAGAGCGACGCCAGAAAACTTTCAGTCTGTCAATCCTTTGAAAAGGGAAAACACATAGAAAAATAAGGTCACATTAAAAGCCCGCACAAATAACAAAAAAGAGTAGCAAAGGTGAATGCATTTATTAAATGTCAGTAAATTCATTCTATTCGAATTATTTTATCTTTCAGAACATTCAATCGTTTCAACAATTTCAGTTATACAGTGTAATGACTACTGCCATTGTTAAACTGGCAAAGCGATTCGAGTTAATGAATGGACAGATTCCATCAATTTTGATAGATCACCAGAGCACAATACGTTTATATACATGTAAAAACGTTTTGCAGTTCGGACTCTCATGAATTCTAGCATGAAAATAACTTTCGATAAATGTTACTACGTAGGTCTTGTGTGTGTGTCATAAACAATATAACTGAACTGTTTAGCTCGGTATGAACTTTATTTTTGCTCGGTATAAACTTTATTTTTGACTATCTAGCTACTGCTCAACCAGGACTAAGATGTCCTTGGGTTTGCGATTGATGTAGTGAAAGGAAGACAGCCTTTGACTTTGGGCGTGCCAAAGGATGGTTGGTAGTGCTGGTGCCCTTTGGGTACTTCCATCTGTTCCTCACTATTGTCAGTTTATGATAATTGAAAAACATTAGAACCTGATACATTAATCATGAGATTAAGGCTGCCTACAGCGACCCTGCTGATCCTTGATTTCTGCTCACCCATACGAAAGGAACCTTTGCTGAGAAGAATTATGTTACGAGTGCACTGGGGCTCTTAAATGTAGTGCCTACGGTTGTATCAAGACTGAAGAGCGACGGAGCAGACCGCAAGGGTGCCCATAAGGGCGAAGAATCAGAGTGATGTGCGCTTAAGAGGAAGATAAAGAGGAGGACACAATAGGGAAAGTTAGGTTAGAGGAACCATGATTTAAAAAAAAAAAAAGTAAAAAATGCGCCAAAGTTTCTTCGGCGCCATCGAGTTTTCTGTACAGCTTATAATCAAGGCCACCGACAATAGATCTGTCTTTCGGTGGTCTCGGTATAATGCTATATGAGCCGCGGTCCACGAATCTTTAACCACGGCCCGATGGTGGCCTGTCCTATATCGTTGCCAGACGCACGATCATGGCTAACTTTAACCTTAAATAAAATAAAAACTACTGAGGCTAGAGGGGTGCAATTTGATATGTTTGGTGATTGGAGGGTGGATGATCAACAAACCAATTTACAGCCCTCTAGCCTCAGTAGTTTTTAAAATCTGAGGACGGACGGACAGACAAAGCCTGCACAATAGTTTTCTTTTACAGGAAACTATAAAGGGATGTCAAGAAATAGAGCGTAAGCTGTCCTTAGCAACGTAACAATATATTTGTTGCACTAACTTATATAAACAACTGCACAAGTAAGATGTAAGTTCATTCCACATCCCGCTTTTCTATATAAAAAATGTTGATGAACGTCATTCTTAACGGAGAAATCTATCTTTACCAACTTCATTTTTGCATTTCCCAAGCCTTTTTTTTTATTTTGGATGTTGCAAAGAACTAAGAAACCAAATTAGTTTTGGAGAGGATACACACACACACACACACACACACACACACACACATATATATATATATATATATATATATATATATATATATATATATATATATATATATATATATATATATATATATATATATATATATATATATATATATATGATTTTAAATCACGAAAAGGTAAAAACATGATGAATATACGAACAGGTCACTCTAATAATGCTCTATTTTTGCATCTAAGTGAAAAGTCCTACTGAATAAATTGGACGCAAAGCAATGTAATATCACTATTTCCAGGAACTTGTTGGAATCCATTATGATTCTGTTGACCCGTCAGAAAACCTAAATATAAGCCAAGGATTATTTTCGTTTGACCATGTAACAAAACATATGTTCCAGAAGGATCTGAAAGGCAAAATAAAGAGGATTACCAATATGTAGATTTCGACGTTAATCTGTTGATAGCTCTGTGACCTCCCAGCCTTTTGGTATTCCCTTAGGACTTATACTATATATATATATATATATATATATATATATATATATATATATATATATATATATATATATATATATATATATATATATATATATATATATATATATATATATATATACACTATATATATAAATGTGTGTATGTATTTATGTGTGTTTGTGGACAGGAGTTCGTTATTGCAGGCTGCCTAACGACCAAGAATCTTATCCAACACTAGTGCAGTTAATCAACATCAATGAAAACTACAGAGATACTGACGTAGTGGTTAGAGCGGCAGCTTTACAAGCAAGAAGGTCCAGGTTCACTTTGGGAGCAACCCTTGGGCACATTCCATTAATTCACACTGTGTCTCTATTGAGCTAAGTGGTAAATCTTGATCCTAGTATTAATCGACTGGTGTGGTTTGCAATCAGGTTGGAAAAGGATATGAAGTTAGCAAACCCCATCCCAAATTCATACCAGAGAACCAGATACCTGTCACTTCCTGGAGTCAGCCTAACTATGGAAGAAGGCATTTGATTAAAAAGATATGAAGTACATGGGATTCTGCAATCCAGTATAAAACGCAGCTTTATTCTTTAACGATTGGGCTGGGGATGGACGACTCATGAAAGAAGCTTCCAGCAGTATTAGCTTCTTTATACAACTAATTGGAAGCCTCATCAGAAGCGTGACAAACATCTACACGCTCTGTGCCATTCATCCCAGTCTTGATTGCACTCACACACTCTTGGATACCGGAGCCTTTACTTCTAATAACTCCTCCAGTCATTCATTTATTCAGCTATTCTTTGGTCTTCGTCTTTCCTTCAAAACTAAGAACTCCATAATATATAGTCGTTTCACCAACTATTCTCTAAACCATCTCAAAATAATCTGATCCATCCTTGCATATATCCTTTCAATTTTTCTTACTCTACATTAACTTTATGCAATTAATATCAACAGCTTCAACCATTTTATTTCATTTACATTTAACTGGTAACGCTTTATTTCCATAAGAGAGAGTTAACTTAACTATCCCTTCATACATCCAGCCTTGGCTTAAGTAATACCCAAATTCTCCTCCCCAGTTCTGTGGACACAACCTGCTTCCTTCCTTTATCATCTGTTCTGTGACTCACCTCCTCTCTCATCCACCTCATCCGTTTACATGTACTAGTTTACTAGGCTTGTTACCAGAACTCTATTCATTATTTCCTAAAGTTGAAGGTGTCACTTATTCAAGAATCCGTAAGGTTTCTGCAGTCCTCCATAAAGGCAGAGGAATAAACAAACAGCAAGTGACAACTAAAAGGTGGAAGATCGCGGGACTGAAGCAGGTGTGGCCAAGAGACCTTTGATTCGCTCTACTTCTCTTGTCGTAACTTCGTCTTCAAAGACAAAAAAGAAATGATGGAAAAGAATCTAGCTGTTAGGCTTAAAAGGGGACAGAGAGCTTTTAAACTTTCCCTTGAGGAACTTCTTGTCCTTTGTTCTATTTTCTAAATAGGAAGATACTCATCTATCGTAGGACGAAGATTTCTTCTTTTAATCCTAAAGTTTTCCAGCAAGCTAAAGGTGATGCTGTCTTTGCAGGACCTCTCTTCGCTTGTTTTACTTTAATAAAACAACACTCAGTGCCACCTACTTTCAGGATTTAGTCTCTCAAAAGCATGATATAAAAATGAGGAGTCAAGTAGCTAAATCTTTCCTGGTTTAATGAGTGTTTATTTTTATTATTATTATTATTATTATTATTATTATTATTATTATTATTATTATTATTATTATTATTATGAAGAGCCTTAGGTGGGGACATGACTGTCTAAATAAAGTACGGTCGCTAACAGACAGGGGCGTTTATAAAAATACGGATTCTGTAATTATGGGAATACACAGTAAGGAAGAGAATCCCAATTTCTTGAATTAAATAATTAGAAAAACTGATGCAATATCGAATGAAGTCCCCAGCCTCCCCATAATATCTTTAGGATCAGAAAGTGAAAGTCGGAAAAATACCTAAATATCATCTACGAAATATTATTTTCATAGGAAGTCAAAATATGTATGTGTGTATGTATATATATATATATATATATATATATATATATATATATATATATATATATAAAATATATATATATATATATATATATATATATATATTATAAAAATCCTTTTCATATTACTGTTATCTCCATTCGAATGGTGCACAGAAAATAGTTATGACTCTTTTCTGATGAAGGGTCCAAAGTCATAATACGTAAATCCCAAGTAACATGGTAACGATCATTCTAATTTCGGTCACCGACTACTTTAAAACCGATTTATAATATCTAGTGGTCTTTGAACTGCATTTCAATAAAGATCAGAAAACCAAAAACATTCACTGACTACCTGGAGCCCATCCGACAAGTGCAACAAAAACAACAAAATTACCTTCGCAACAAAAGTTTTGGAGGAAGTTAGTGACACCCACAAAGCAGGAAAATGAATTTTATAAAGCTTTCGAAGGGACCACCTCCCTTCCTCTTCAGAATACAATCAGTTGTAATCTCAAGAGGAAAGGAGGTGGTCCCTTCGAAAGATTAATGAATTCCATTTCCGTGCTTTGTAGGTTTTATTTAGTCTGGTACACGAGGCAAATGCGTACTGTATAGTATTGGAAGAGGGACCTTCAGGGGCACCACACGAAAATTGCACGATAAATTCACTCTTGATATTTAGGAAGACATTTAAGAAGAATGCATTCTTATCTATGTAAAAAGTGGTGATACTAAAGAACAAATTCTTGAAGAAAGTAAACTTATACTGGGAAATAAATAATGTTACAACCTACCAAATAAAAGCCGAAATAAAGACCTCAGGAATCCACAAAGCTGATGATAATGATAAAGATAATAATAAAGATGAGTCACATTATTATAGGTCATCCCTTATCACAGCACTATTTTCGTCAGAAAAAGGAGACACATAACAACCAGACACAAATAACATTCGAGGATCACTTCGGGAAGGAATTGTGTCGATATTTCAAATGACGTCTAAAGACTATATTATTTTCCTTTTATAGGTCACAATATTTACTCTGATTCTCCAAATTTATTGTTAGTATATACGTATGTATGTTATATATATATATATATATATATATATATATATATATATATATATATATATATATATATATATATATATATATATATATATATATATATATATATATAGGTATATATATAATTATATATATATATAATTATATATATATATATATATATATATATATATATATATATATATATATATAATTATATATATATATAATTATATATATACCTATATATATATATATATATATATATATATATATATATATATATATATATATATATATATATACGGAGACCAAGGGCGGATAGAAAAGCACGCGAACAATCAACAGCATTTATTGTGGCCGATTTTCGCAATTATCCATTGCATTTTCAAGGCTGCGATGACATAAAATTTTACTTAATAAAAATTAATGTCCCAGCATAAAATGATAAAGATAAAAATACATTTGTTTAAATACTTTAAAACAAACCTACCCAGTACGTGGCTAAAAAGTTACTAAGCATAAAAAAGTAAAACTGGTAGGAAATAAACAGTTTTACTTTTTTATGTTTGGTCACTTTTTAGCCACGTACTGGGTAGGTTTGTTTTAAAGTATTTTAACAAATGTTTTTATCTTTATAATGTTATGTAGTGACATTCCTTTTATTAAGCAAAATTATATGTGTCATTGTAGCCTTGAAAATGCAATGGATATTATGAAACGCCGTCATATATATATATATATATATATATATATATATATATATATATATATATATATATATATATATATATATATATATATATATATGTGTGTGTGTGTGTGTGTGTATGGATAGATATATAAATAGATAAATAGATATTGATATAGATATATGTATAAGTGTGTGTTGTATATGTATTTATAAAAATATATGTGCAATATACATATGTGTGTGTGCACATTAATATATATATATATATATATATATATATATATATATATATATATATATATATATATATATATATATATATATATATATATATAGGTTTATTTACATTTAAGAGTAATAAGATTTATTATATTTGTGTTATCAGGACAAACTTTCTCTCAAATAAAGATTCTTCGCTATTGTAATTTTGGTACTAACAACATCCAGAGATACTAACGCCAAGAACATCCTCATATATTCCTGTATATTTTCTTTGCATAAATATTTGATAGCATGACGTGGCATATCAATCGGCCAAGAAAAAGATCGTTTGATATCATCACTTTCTCGTGATCTTAAATGGAAAAATAAAGTCCGCAGTAGTATGTATGTATATTGCTATATACAGGAAGCTTTCGCCAACTTGAATTGACCTCTTCAGCGTGACTAAACGTAGAAATAATAATACATTTCGGACAACATCTTTGAAAATGGAAAAACGGCTTGTTATTCTTTCAGGTAACTCCAGAATTGTTCAATAGTCTATTAGCAATTCTCTGGGAACGTCGTGGCACAGTAGAGGCTGCCATATTGGTCGTTTGAATTACTGCCTTTTGGATCTCCAAAACTTGTGAATTTCGTTGTTCTTCGGCTGTTCGAGAAATTATCCCTTTCGTTGTCATTTGCCATTTTTGAAACGACAACAATAAAGAAACAAGAACAAAATGCTCCGAAGTTTCTTCGTTGCAAACGAGTTTTCTGTACAGCGTATAATGCTGTATGAAACTCTCAGCCACGGCTCATGAAACTGTCAGCCGCGACCCATGAAACTTTCAGCCACGGCCCGATGGTGGCATGTGTTGCTGGCACCTTTGGGGGTGCCAGAAGCACGATCATGACTAAATTTAACCTTAAATAAAATAAAAACTACTCAGGCTAGAGGGCTGCAATTTGGTATGTTTGATGATTGGAGGGTGAATTATTAACATACCAATTTGCAGCCCCCTAGCCTCAGTGGTTTTTAAGATCTGAGGGCGGACAGCGAAAGTGCGGACGGACAGACAAATAGCCACCTCAATACTTTTCTTTTACAGGGAACTAAAATCGAGCTCTTGTTGTCAGCAGTGAAGCCGGGCTGAAGTGCTCTTCATCGTGGCCGTATGATTCTTGACCTCGTTATTTTATGGAAGTCGTCATGAAAACTGAATAGAAATTGGTATATAAACGAATATAAATTATATATAAATGAATGCATGAAAACAAAACTTGAACATATGGCCTTTTGCATTTGCATTCATTACAGATTTCACCAAATACTTTTCGATGCTCATGAGTCAAGAATCAAACAAATTTATTTTACAGAAAGAAATACACGAAGTTATCTCATCAATGAAAAATCATGCGAGTGGAGTCCCTTTTCTTTTCCCCTGTCATTCACTGACCTCAGGTTAAACAAACAGAAAAATGCCGTCGACGTCTGAATGGAAGTTTCATTTCTGCCTGTGCAAACATGCAATATTTGAATGTTGTCCAACCTGGTAAACAAGAGAGGAGCTTCCTAAATGGAAAGCTACGGTTCTTTACTTTCCTTATCTGTAATTTGACTCTCCGCTCAAATACGCGAGAAAAGGTCTTCAAGTGGTTAGAATAACAGGCATGGCCTCGAGACATAAGAGGAGGCGGCTCTCATGTTACGCAAACGTTATTTGAAGATACCCTCAGGAGACGCTGCAGGAAATTGACATTCAGGTGATATTACAGTTTGAGAGGAAATGAGAGGAAGCGATAAAAGACGTGGCATAAAAACCACGGGAAATTACAAACTATAGAATAGGATGAGAAACTGGGGTGCAATTGTCCAACATAAACACTTAGCTAACTGATCTTTAAAGGATAAATATCAGTTCCACTGTAGAACGTTTTGTCACTCGTCATAATTGCAACGGCTGTATCCCTCAAGAGATAGATGGCTGCTCTATAGAAGATTAGGATCGAGGACACCGTTGCAGTCATCTTTAAATTGCTGCTTGAAGAATCCAAATCTCAAACAAATCTAAACATATTCCAATAAAGTTAATCATCAGCAAGTCAAACAGACTTGCTCGTGTTGAGCTATTCACCCGATATACACTAATTATTGTAATATACAAATATATAATGTTTAATATATATTTATATATATATATATATATATATATATATATATATATATATATATATATATATATATATATCAACTTTTATCACTTACAAAATTGTTCTGTGCATCAGTAGAATTATTAAAGGACCTCATTCAAACTGGATGGTATCTAATGGAGCATTTATTCAGAAAAAGTTGCAAGCTTTCTTGGACAAACAGTCCACATTATCAAGTATACTTGATAATGTGGACTGTTTGTCCAAGAGAGCTTGTAACTTTTCTGAATACATATTCCATTAGATACCATCCAGTTTGAATGAGGTCCTTTTAGTAATATATATATATATATATATATATATATATATATATATATATATATATATATATATATATATATATATATAAATATATATATTTACAAACACACACACACACACACACATATATATATATATATATATATTAAATCTGATTTAGTTTTCAATACGTATTAGGACTGGATCAAACACACTTCCCCTGGGTACCCCTATTCTTAAACATAAAGGACTGTAAATCATTCATAAGCAGTTCATGCACAACTATATCAAAAGAGACTTAACATCAAGCAAAACCAGGTTACCTATTTGCTGTATAGTCTCGGTACATGGTAATTACATATATGCTGCCCGACTCTTCAGTAAATCTTTGCCCTATCCAGGTAAAGAATTAGTTACTCAATAATTATATATTCTAGTATCCGGGTATGAATAATGAGTTCTCATGAACAACTGGATCTTCTACGGCTAGTTTGACAATAGCTAACTAAAGGAAAATAGCTCTCACAAATGCTCGTGTTTATAATTTTCAAAAGTCGTCAGTAAGGCATGGAAAGAGTTTCAACAAAGTTCGTTTTCTTTATCTCCTTAATAATCTTGATAACATTATCATTATTTACACTATTAAATCTCGATGATAGTCTTACTCCCGTATCGGGTTCAGCTTGATTCGGTTTTTCCGCAAAGTCAATTTTGCTATTAATAAATTCGTGAAAGCTCCCAACTAATTCTTGATCACAGCAACATTCAGGGAGATTTTTTCTACCACTACCAGGTAAAGCGTCCCCTCGTTTATAATCTGGCTATAATATTCAATTTTCGTTCTTTTCAGCAAATACTCGTACTCGTTTTTCACTGTTCATATCCTTCCCACGTAATCTCCGTTTACGCCTTTATATCTGCTACTGCTCCAAAGGTTCCACTGAACCCAGGAGATTATTCTTAAGCCGTTGTGTAATTATTCATTAACGAGAACGTCTCTCATATCCACTTTTATTCATCCGATTATAAGCATTCATGAAAGTATCAACGTACTCTAAGTTACCATGACTATAAGGAATATTATTATCCCTTTTTATTTTCCCGGTCCCTTCATTAAAGAAAACATGAACAGAGAAATCCGATTTACTCCTAGGTACATCTTATCTTGCATTTTCAACGGCGGTAATCTAAACGTTATAAGTTTAAGCTTACTACTCGTGATAATCGGATTGAGAACTCTGACCTCTAGTTAGCAATCCAGCGGCAAAGCTAAGTGAAACAGTTTACATTATACAGTCTCAATGCGCAAGAGTTAAGGCAGAAGCAATGGGTGTGACGGGGACTGACGTAGTCTCCATTATAGGATTAATTCTGATTCCACTCTTAGTTCAGAGTTAACCATGGGTAAAGTTTCCAGTACATCTTGAATTCAATTGCATGTCAATAGCAGCAGCAGAAACGTTGCCATTGAAGACAGAGCGTGAATGCGCTTATTATCAGCATTGACGAAGGGTCCCAACAGGACAGCTGAAATTATTTTGCAACGTGAATAGAGATGTCTTCCGAGTCAGAAAGGAGTAGTACCTCTAAATGTAAGGAGTTTGTATTACGAGATTGGAAAGTAACCCCGGTCCCATTTTGAATATAAGTAGCGTCCCCTTCCCTTTCGCTTTAGTTGTGCGTTGGCTGTAGGAGGAGATTCTTTGTGGTTACTGCTTTCTTTGTCTTCATTTCAATTCGTTATTTTTTTTCTCTTAGTGAGAGGCCTATTATTTTGCTGGTATCGCTGTTTGAATCATTGTTTTATTCTGTTTCATTTCATTTTTAATTTGTTTTCTTGATGACCTGTTATTTTGCTTATGATCGTTTTTCAAATTACTGTGAAATGGGTATATATATGTTTGTTTATATTGTTTTCTTTAATTTCATTGGCCAATAACATCATTCATTCTTTCACAGAATAAAAGCGTTAGCAGAAAAGTATATGAAAGCTTAACAAAAACAGACTAATGTCAAGATATAATAAATAGTAAGAAAGTTACACCTGGAATATGAAAAGAGAAAAGGAAGTTGGAATGACAAAAGAAATACTACATCCCAGGACCCACTCAGACAGGTCAGAAGGACAGAGACCCGATTTACGATCCCTCTGAGCAGTGACGTCAGCTGATCAACAACTCGCCTGTCTGCACTCTCTCTCTCTCTCTCTCTCTCTCTCTCTCTCTCTCTCTCTCTCTCTAGATATTGATTTGGATATCCTAGATTAACTGACAACATATTTATCATGGCTATAGTATATTTCTGAAAGGGGAATAAGTATATAACTATTACATTACTGTAAAGTTTATTTACACAGTTTATATATAAATGATGTACGTACACAGGTTAACACAGTTATGTTTGCTTGCTCTGCATACCATTACCTTATCACTTTCATGTTTTTTACTTTCATTTCTGCAAGTCTTGTCTTTTTTCTTATTTATCCTAATATCATTATTTAACTTCCTTATTTTAAAGAACACTGATATTTTGGCAAAGAAGGCTATGACATCATTTGATGAATCAACTCCCGCACATTCAGTTTCAGATACAATATTTTTAAAGCATTCTTTTCCCGCCTGCAGACTGACTCCATGCACAATTTGAAATACTTCCCTCATTGTAGTTAACTGAAAATAAAAAGATTCTAAGGGAGCGTACCGTTCGCCTTCAAATGTCCACCTCTTATCCTTGGCCACACATTCACACATACACACACACACATCCTTACACTACGTAGACAGATAGATAAATAGATATAGACCGACAGATAGATCGTTATTTGACCAGAGATTTGTACATGGACAAAGGTACAGTGGAATGCACTAAAATTTAAACTTAATGATCAAAACTGCATAAATGAAAGTCCTTCAACAATGGTTCAACGTAGAAAAGTCGAAGCAATAACACATTTGCATAAATACACAGTTCCAACAGTTCAACAAAACATACAAAAGTTGCTCTACATTGCTATAAATACATAACAATTCCTCAAACACAACACCTCCCTCCAAAAATAAAACTGTAACAACGCCATAATACACACACACACACACACACTAATACATAATCCTGCTTTATAGTTTAATTACCTTGAGGCATAAGGAGAGATGGAATTGCATCATCCTTTAATGTTCGTTGTCGCTTAGGAGTATCGATTCCAAAGAGTATGGATTTCATGTCATCTCTGTAGTCAGTGTCAGCAAAATGCACGGAGGATACTACTGCATTATCAGTGTTTATGCTATCAGGGCGACATCAGCAATGAATCCATCGTTGTCTCAGTTCTTTTGCCCTTGGAAAACGAGTAATGTATGTCTGATCCTGATGTTTTTGTTCTTGTATTATAGCACCCGTACACTGAACAGTTGTTTGGCATATCTGCAGCATTGAAGTATGTCTGGTGGAAAAAGATCACGATGAAAAGGTGTACACACAAGGGTGGCTTGGGTGAGATTGGTGCACAAAACTGCATGCAAAGGTGCAGCTGACGTCATCACTCATTCCCGCCTCGAGCTCTACCTGCGCGCCGTCTGACCTGTCTGAGTGGGTCCTGCTACATCCTAGACGTACATTTAGATCGCGGCTAAAGCAACAACCCATCTTAGTTCTAGGTATCATTAGAGTAAGTCTCGATAGTCAGAAAACGGTTTGAAACGATGAAGCATAGACTGAGAACACTTCCTTTACAGATTATAATTATATGCAATTAAACCTCACTTTCACCGAAAGAAATTGAAAATGGAATTACTCGCCATTCTTCAAAGAAATTCCTTTCCGAGTCGTTTCATTCCTCAATGAGTTCAACCAGCGCATCAAAGACAGTCATCACTTTTCCCTTATAAAGGAATCGTGTTCCCTCGGTTTTCAAAGGACAAGAAATCTTTGGGTCACGAGAAAAAGATGCTGAGTTTCTTCGGCCCAGATGCATCATCAGGATAAGAAATTCGTCTGGGAGAGTGAAAGTTTTATATTCCCTTAAGACCCGACTTGGATGGACAGAATCTGTTGATGCCGTTCGGTTTTGTCTTTGAAACGAAATTGCGACAAGAAAAGTTGGGAGCAAGGCCGGCCTCAGGGGTCTACTCCTGCTTCAACGCTCGTTGCTTTTTTTTTTTTTTAAGTTTTAACCGACTCTTCATTTGAAATATTCCGTAAACGGCCGGTCTTTACTTTATTCTTTTCTCTCGTTCAACAAAAATAGGTCATTTCATACACACTACTTTATATGTATATATATATATATATATATATATATATATATATATATATATATATATATATATATATATATATATATATATATATATATATATATATATATATATATATATATATATATATATATTTTTTTTTTTTTTTTTACTTATTTCCTGGGTTTATGGTATTTCACAGGCCGGCAACGGAAACTTTATTTAATTGGCCTTGGAGTTCTAACTTGCGTAAAGGGAAATCAAAAAAAAATAAGAAAAAGGGGATAATTTAGGAGCTTCTACTATAAGGAAATGTTACGTAAACACTTGGGATAAATTAAAGAATTATATTTACAAAAGCAAGCATTTGAAGGGAAATGGATAAGTAAATTGATAAAAGGCTTACAACGCCTGAAGATCCTTCTACTGGAGTCTTGAATAAAGGCAAGGCACAGTCCAAGATGAGTCCACTGAATGGGTCCTCTGCAAGAGAGATGCCAGTAAAGGAACAATATAACACTGAATATGACTCGAGTTTGCACTGAGGGTGCCAAAGACTCGAGGAATGAATGACCACTTTACACTCGAACACAGGACATTGAAATGGCACTGGATAAACTGGCACAAGGACAGAAGTGAAATGCTGGTACTCCAGTCTGTGACCGAAAAGTCTTCACTCTCACTTTACCTTAGGGAAAGCTGGTCTCTGACAAAGAAGGACAAGGGTCACCGACGATACAGGCTGTCTCTCAAGGATGACTGGAGTCTGGAGTCGGACAGGGATGAAGGGTGATCTCTCAGCAAAGTTACCGCTCGCCCGCGTGTATGGCTGTTCCCCTACGACTGCTACTGCATGGCTCCTACTCACGCTGCTAACTAACTGCTTCCTTCTACTGCTGTTTTTTTATTCCGGCTGCATCATGCCGTGGTTGTCATCCGCCACAATGATTCTCTTCCCAGGTTTCCTGAAAGACAATAGGCAGCTTAATTTGCCTTTAGTTGGGCCTTAAGGGAGTGGCATTAAGTCTCCTCCTGGCCCCTTTTATCTGTGTCATCTCAATATCTGTTCCAGGTAAAAAAAGGACAGATCGGAATGTTGATAACCAGGCTCTGATTTCTAGATCAAATATGATCAGCCATGTGGTCCTCAATAAACAAAGGGTAAATTAGGTATACGACTTTTGGTTGCTTATAATGTGTGTATATATATATATATATATATATATATATATATATATATATATATATATATATATATATATATATATATATATATATATATATATATATTAACTTTATCACATACACAATTGTTCTGTGCATTAGTACAAAGGACCTCATTCAAACTGGTGGTATGTATATGTTTTCATTATCAAGCATCCGTACCAACGGATACTTGATAATGTACTGTTTGTCCAAGAAAGCTTGTAACTAATAAAAACTCCATTAGATACCACCCAGTTTGAATGAGGTCCTTTAGTAATATATATATATATATATATATATATATATATATATATATATATATATATATATATATATATATTATATATATATATATTATATATATATATATATATATATATATATATATATATATATATATATATTTATATATATATACTGTATAATATATACATAATATATATATATATATATATATATATATATATATATATATATTATATAAATATGTATATAATATATAATATATATATATATATATATATATATATAGATAGATAGATAGATAGATAGATAGATAAACTTATCTTCATAAAGATCTAACTAATTCTATAAAAATTATGAAAAATATAATCATCACTGCAATTTCATATAATAAAACCAGACCACTAAAGTCTCCCATTTAGCATAAGAGAGAGAGAGAGAGAGAGAGAGAGAGAGAGAGAGAGAGAGAGAGAGAGAGACTTCCATTTCCTTATGTAAACATCAGAAACTGATTCAGAGATACCATCCATTTCAGGGACTGCGAGTCATTGTTTTCTCAAATATCTTTCAAGCTAATTATTTGATCGAAATGGTAATATAGTGCATTGTCAAATGGTGTTACTTAAGGCATTTACTCTTGACTTTTAAAGGCAAAGACGCATGAGTCAGCAGGCCTAAACTACACAATCGAACGTCCGCTATTCCCCATAGACAGGAAAGGCAGGGCGGAGATGTGGAGGCCAGGAAAGTGGGTTGAGGGAGGTATGGGATGGGGATAAAGGATGTTCGAATGGATAGTTTGGCGATGCCTGGCAACACCATGTAAGTCAAGAGTCGCCTTAACAAAATCCATTGCCAAAAATTAGCGGGAGGTGTCTTGTACACTGTGTCAAAGTACCATTTCAATCAAATAATTAGTTTGAAAGATATTTGAGAAAAACGATTCGCAATCCCTGAAATGGATAGTAATGTTGCCAAAGTACCCAAACATCTGATCAAACAAAGCAAACCCTGAACAAAGAAAAATATTCAGTTTTCACAGTGATTTAATCTATCCAAAAATATATTATTTGAGCTTATTGACCACAAAATAATAGTCGCATATCTTCCAGATGTTACTTAAAAACAAAGTATTTTCAATTTTCTTTCTTTCTTTCTTGAAATCTTCATCTGAAAACTTTAATGGACAGAGTCAACAGACTAAAACCCTAAAGGACATCAGAGGGAATCAGCCTGCAGAGAGAGGCAAATTACAGGAAAAGGTAGTAAATAAATAAATATGAGGGAATATAAAATAAAACCGAAACACCTGAAGCATTGGGAGAAAGCAAGAACGAATTTTACTCCTCACTTAAACATTTAGAGATCAGAAGACTCCACAGCTGCACTAGGCAAACTATTCTCCATTTTAGTTATAGCCAAAATAAAACTCCTAGCAAATTGAGCAGTATTACACTTGATAGTTAAAAACGACACAGTTTTCAGTAGCAGCCTGCCTAATGTTGCGAGCAAAAACAGCGAGGTCAAGTAAAGAAAAGTGCAGAGGATGTTTGTCACTGTTGCACATTTTATGCGACAAACCATAATTTAACTCACTTTACATCAATGCCACAAGTCAACATTAGGAGTTAGCACTATAAACTTGACCAATGACCTAACTCTATCTAGGAGTTTGAGATGAGAGTCAGCACTCAAGGGCCCTACTACAGAAAATTACTCCAAACAAGGAAGAAGAAATGGGATAAAACATTAAGATATGATAGCTTCATCACGAAACATACTAAAACATTTCAGCAAGATACCAACTTTGAGAAACAGAGGAAGCACTGTTACATATGTGCTTCTTAAATGTCGATTTCTTTGCAAAAGTTACACCTAAAATCATTAGAATAACTGACATTCAAGAAAATATTATTAAAGTAAATTAGCGTGCAAAAGGTTAGCTATTATACTTCGAGTTTTAGAAGGCTTGAGCTTCATATTCCAAAGCCTACTCCACTCATGAATACATGTCAGATCTCTATTCAAGGATTCTGCAACCACAGAGTAAGGTGTAGAGAAGGAATAAAAGCTAAAAGAGCAGCATCACTGGCGTATGCAGTTTTGTTCTCCAGACCTTACCACATGTCAGCAGTGGCAAAGGTCTACTACCTTCAGGAGCACCTGACATGACATTACTAAAGCTACTATAGTGGCCATCAACACAGTCCCTGTTGGTTCTATCTATTAAAAGTTCGTTTACTCTATCAATAAAAGATCTAAAAATTCCCAATTTAAGCTTGTAGATAAATGCTGTATGATTCACATGATCAGAGGCTGCACTACAATCTAAAACAACCATACATGCCTCTGTGACCTCATCAAGATACCTTTGAAAGATGGTAAAAATTGAAAAGAGTGCATCACATGTAACAGTGTCTTTATGAAAGCCTAACAGTAATGCTGGCAGATTATCATCTTCAACAATCCTACAAAAATGCTTATAAAGCAGCTTAGATAAACCTTAGATAAAAGAGGAGTAATTGGAATCAGGCTATATTCTGAGGGGCATGAGGACAGACTTAGTTCCTCAGGTAGTGCAGCAATGTTTCCCATCATCCAAACAAAAGGAAAACTTGCAAGTCCAACTAACTTTCGAAAAATAATTGTTGCCTTAGGTGCAATGAAATGAATCAGCAGGTTATAAAAAAGATGTGAAAGTGCCTGTTAGTGTCTGTGCCATCATAACCATCAACCCCAGAAAGTAAAGTTTTGACTTCTCTAGATCTGAAAGCTATTGAACACAACTTAGGCTCTGAAAAACATGACTGAGGTAACATCAAGAACTCTCCATACTGTCTGCTCACGAGGACTTGAGTGAAAAGTTCTGCCTTCTGTTAAGGGCAATATACAGTATTTTCATCATCTCCTACAAAGGGATACATGCTAGAATGAACTCCAAAGAGTGATGACATAAGGGTAGACCACCACCACTTACAATCATCACTGCTGGAGAGCAAGATCTCTTACATACTCTCCTTATATGCTCTCTCAGCTCTCTACTAGACAACCTGAGTTTGACACCTACACTCAAAGAAATAAGGCCATAAAAAGTCTGTTCTATTGTTCCTCCATAAAAGATATGCTTCTTGTTTTGCATGGTAGGCAAGCTTACATGTTGCATTAAACCATGGATTATCCTTATGAAGAAACCTGAGGATTTTAGATGGAATTCTCCTCTTAGTAATAGTGCTAAGATGATCATTTAAACACTCAATAATTTGCCTAGGATTTCAAGTATACCTTTTATTGGAAAAGTTAACATCATGAACAACCTGATCCATCTCCATACAGAACTTACATAAACTATGATCACCAATGAACCTATAATCCCTGTAACATCTGTGAATTCAAGGTCAAGACAGTTGCTAGATTGGTATGTGGGTTCATTTAGTAACTGCTCACAACCATAAATAGTGGAAAAATCTAAAGCATCAATACCATGATTATATGTGGCGGTAACTGAGCTCATCTATTCAGCATGAGCACTGTAATCATCAAAAAAATTAAAGAATCCTGGGTCAGCTTCCTGAACTGCTGCCATTTGGTCATCAAGCACTCATAAATAGTCATCCAAATCCAAAAAGATTAAGATTTATTAGTATACCACAAACTTTAACTTTAACCACTAGTGCTTCAAGACACCCACACATACAGTGCCTCTGAGGTGTGGAGAAACCCTCTCTAATATACAAAGCCATTCCACGGGGCCTTGAAATGGGATTTCGCTTGGGCAAATGGGCTTCCTAAATCCTGGAATCAAATTCTGAAATATTTTGCAAATCAGATGCAAGATTTTCAGAACATCCGGGATATCAAAATTGGAAGAAGCAACATCACAGTCCTTTTTATTCTCATATAATCCATGGACATTGCTTTGTAAAATGCATTTCTGTGATCGATTCTGTGACCCAGGATTAAGTTCAATGTCACTAGAAAGAAGCAGTAACATATAAAACAATTGTAAAGGAATATTTGCAAACTTTTCAAAAACAATAACAGGAACATATATATATATATATATATATATATATATATATATATATATATATATATATATATATATATATAGAAAAGCCAGCCTATAAATTAGAATAAAAACGAACAAAAAGAGCACTATATTTGTTTGTCAGGTCAACAAGATTATTTGCAAAATACCCACCCTGGCGATGATTCTCGCACCTGCATGCATATCTCATACAAAGCCAGCCTACCTCCCATCATGCACTCTGCCTCAAATTAGAATAAAACCAACAACCAAAGAGCACTGACAATTTGTTTGTCAGGTCAACTAGATCCTCCAGATTTCATTTGGAGTTCCCTAAAAATTCCTGAGGATACGAGCGTCTAATACCCACCCGTCCCGAAAAAATTGATCCCCATCAAATCTTAATCCTCTTTTTCTTGGAAACGATGATTCTCGCTCTCTCTTGCTCTCTCACAGGGCCCTGGTGTTGGGATTAGCAGATTAACAGCCACCGGCATAGCCAGAGGACACCATTAGCGAGGAGAAAATTGATGCTAGGACTGACCGCACCTCCCATCATGCACCAGTGACCTTATATACGGGTCAGGCCCAATCCTATAAAAGAAATGTGGGTCTTAAGGATAAATATATTATTGAAGGAAAGAAAACACTACCTCTATTAAAGGGCTCCCTGTGTGGCTCTGCTGACCTGTTAAGAGAGACCGACTAGAGATTCCGAGACCGACGGAACTCCAGAAGAGAGGCAGACAGCCTCCTCTCTAAAATGAACCACCCCTTTACCTCTTAACCTAGTGTCTGCCAGTGATAGCTTTGCCTCCCCCCACCCCACCCAAGTGCCATAGTCCGTCGTCAGTAGCCCACGGAGACGTCCTTGAGGAGAATAATGTGAGACGTTGAGACTGCAGGTCACCTTTCCTTCTTCTATTACTAATTTTCATCATATCTTCCTTTTCTATACCTGGAATGATATTAGTGACCTATTTGTTGTTTATTATTTTGCACTGATCAAGTTTTATTATTGTGCTTTTATTTGAGTATCTTTTGTGAATATTTATAAGAGAAGAATCCCCTGCCGTCAGCAGAACTTCCTCAGTGCCAAGATCCATTCATCAGGTAAATCTCGACTGAATCATTGCAGATCAAACCTGATGCTGTGAACCGATTCTGTCCTGACTGTATGCTCTCATCGCGCCCGCTAAGATGGGCGTGTTCTTTTAGAATCTTTCTGCACCGAATGCCAAGAAGGCCCTCTGGCCCATAGAAGTCATTAACATATCACGTCAGTTGCCCTTCAGTAGCGCAGACTTATGTTCTACTTGTGTTCTGTCCCCTTTTTAAAGTAATTGTTATCAAGCGTTTTCTCAGGTATCACCCATTGCTGTAATGTATCAGGACCCTAGCGGCCCTCCACAACCTTGAATTAATTGTCAATACATTTTTGTCATTATCTTGAGATTTTCTCTTATAATTAACTGTATAACTGATTGATTGAATGATATTGCTGTATGTGGAAGCATGGTCAGATGCGACTTTCCCCCTTCTTGTACCAATGAACTCAAGACCCGACATTCACATGTAGAAATATATATATATATATATATATATATATATATATATATATATATATATATATATATATATATATATATATATATATATATATATATAATATATATATATATATATATATATATATATAACTGTATTTATATGTATATATACATATCTATATATACTACATGTAAAATCAAAATTTTAAATTGTTTGCCCATAAATTGACAAAATTATCGGCGGAATGAAACTGGTCAACTGGGAGGATCCGGCACACCCAACAAGGACAAATACATCTCTAGATTTGCCAGCCACTGAAGGAAGAACTACTGATGGTTTTGAAAATGAAGTCACAGGTTAAGATAAAGAAGAAGAAAATGAATATGATAAGGAAACTTCTTCCTAAACCACCAGACATCCTTGGCTCCCTCTACTAAGTCTGCCTTAAACAGTTTGGAAAACATGAGGTGCCTTTGCAGTTTCAGTTACTGCCATTAGTGCAATGATTCCATCATAACCTGGTGTTTCCCATTTCCTTCGATTACTAAGTCTCTTTATTAGTGATCCACTAAAAAACTGAGAAACTATTCATAGGTAAACTCAGATTTTCTTCAGCTTCTGGTATATCAGAATATATTTATTGTTATTTAAATGGGCACTACTGTAGGCCTGTCAAATTTTCACATATATTATTGTATTCCAAAGTAGTTCCTTATTATTAGTCTCTAGCATTGTTCCCATTATCAAAATTTCCCTTTCCCCTTTACTTGTTATTTTCTCGTTTGGAGAAAAAACCCAAAAATTTTTATCTGCCATTGTTAATGGGAAACAGTACAAATATTGCAAGATAAGAATCACTCCCGTTTATAATTTATGCCATGGGTATTTCAATACGACTGTGCAATATGCATGTTAGTACCGATCACCTACTTCACACCAGAGGGTGAGAGGGATCCACCCATAAGCTGTTGAGAATAGGAGGTGCCCAGAATTTAACGTAAGAAATGTTTCCCTGAGGAGATCGCCATGGTACACCAACCAAGATAGTTTTCCCCCTACAAGAGGCACTGCCACTTTCATCCTGTCTCCCTTCCAGACATTTCTCAGACGGGCACACGAACAATGGACGGCACTCCAATGAAATAATGGATCCAGGCCATCTTTGACACCCAGAGGCACTGCTGGGCAAAACAACCAGACGCCAAACTCCGCTTCTCAATTTTTACAGCCTATGATTACCTAGGTCTTTCCTACGACTATGCTCTGGACATGAAGGACTAATGGCATGCTAGATATGCCCTCGAAAGAGGCCTACCAAGGCCTACTCAGGAGAAATCATCCTCGAGACTGGCAGCTGCTGTTGAGTTAGTCCCACTAAGAAAGAACCTCCCCTTGGATCCTTGTAGCCCTGGTCGACAATCCTGTTAAAGCCCCGTCTTCACTCCACTCCATCCAAGGGCCAGCACTCGTTCCCATAAAGGAGAGGGCCTGCCCAAGGAGGCTTACAAGTAGCTGAGACATTGGTGGGCGAGTGTCCTGGATTTTGTTTCAATTTCACAGAGGTTCAAGCTTGTAAAAGTTCGTTGGAAGTAAAGCCTTACAACATAGTATCCCAGAAATTTTTATGTCATTGTTAATGGGAACAGTAGATATACTGCAAAATAAGAATCACTCCCGTTTATAATTTATGCCAGGGGTATTTCAATACACGACTGTACAATATTAAGACATCTCTGTGAAACTGTGAAAACCAGCCTTCAGCTGAAAATAATACAGTAGCTGGGAGAGTCCCTGGACAGTGTCTTATTCCTTCTGTTAAGTTGTAGGAAAGTTCTTGAACCCCGTTACATCATTGCCCGCTGTATGCATTTTACTATAATAAATTCTTTTGGAAGGGCATTAAGCATGAGAAGTTAAAACTTCCCCCTCTGAGTGTTAATGTTGTTAAGTTCTTATGCAGATAATGAACCGTCAAACAACCTTCACAGCCTATCTGAACATGTCGAAAATCACCTTAACAGCTGTTGTGCTCATTTCTACCTTTTTTATGATTCTGATGTACTGCTCAACTACTCCATTTTTGTTGTTATTTACTGTTGAAAATTCTCTGAATGACCGAACAGAGATCTCGGACCTTATGTAAAGGTGAAAAGTGAGCACTGCTGATATTATGACAATAATTTATACTGTTATTATTTCACACTGCTTGCCATTTTAGAATTGCTCGAAGATTGTGTGTGAACATTATACCATAAGTTATTTTTATTACTTATGATCCTAAAGAGTATCATCCAGGGCATTAGATACTGTCATCATCATTATTGTTATCAGTATTATTAGTATTATTATATAATTAGTATTATTATTACTGTTACTAATAGCCTTATCATTGTTATTTGTGTACCATCTGTGTGTGTGTGTGTATGTCATTTACTCAATTAACCACCCTTGTGGATACATTGTATTCGGCTCAAGTTGGGATTTGATAATACCGTGACCTAAAATCAGTTAACACAATTGACTGTTTCTCTTCCTTTCGTTCTGAGCCCTCAGCTTGCGTTTTATGAAATCCCCCTTTTTGCGCAAATTAACATTAGACTTGTGGTTAGATCACTGTTGTCTGTACTCTGGTTAATCAGTAACGTAATAGATTAATCCCAAAGCATACTACTTTCTAGCACACACAGTATTAATTTGCCCTTTTTCAGCTACACATTCAGCATTACCAACACTAACTATACCCCAGTCTCACCGCTCAAATTAGAACATAGAATTTAGGCCAAAGGCCAAGCGCTGCGACCAATGATGTCGTTCAGCGCTGAAAATAATGTTGAAACAATTGTTAAGAGAGGATGAAAATTGAGATGGAAGAAAGGGATCATGAACGGAGGTAAAGCAACAGGAATGAAAGAGTTGCCTAAGAGCCAAAAGAGAATGTGAACGGAGGTATAGCTAAAGGACTGAAAGGGGCTGCAGCTAGGGGCCGAAGGGACGTTGCAAGGAACTTTAAGTAATATGCCTACAGTGCACTGCACGAGGTACACTGACAGCATACACCCCTTAAGGGATCCCTGAGCAGACTGTGAGTACTAATTAATAACGAAAATTTACGAGAGACACTTAGTAGAGTAAATATTTTCATATGTGATTTTATCGACATTGTAGTATATTAGTCCATTGGCTGAGGGGGTCGCCACGTGCATGAAAGAGGCACGAATTTTCTCTTCATTTCCATAAACTAGACTATGAGGGGTATTAAAAGGTCTGGGTAGACTTTGGTAACCTGGTAATAACAGAGGGAATGACCCCTGAAGTAACGCCTTTTGCCACTCTAATGGTACCAAAATTTAGGGGTAGGGGAAATACAAATCGCTATAACTTGGGAACTATCAATCACAGAACAACGGAATACATCTTAAAATGTTTGTATTTACATCCTTTATACATATCAATCATCATAGGGAAAATTGGTATCCAAAGGAGGTCACCAGAGGTCAAAAGGTCACATAAATCTAATGTAAATCAATATTTCACAATTGTGCAGAAAGTACCTGTCAAAATCACATATGCAATAATTTTCTGATTTATTTCAGATGAATCCTTTAGAAAACATATTACTGACCATTTTGGTATGCAATATTAACCCCTTTTATGTCTAACTGAGCCACTAAATGTAAAGAAATATTGCCAGAAATTCAAAAGCAGGTTTTTGCCGTTCACTTAATGTTTGAAAGTGAAATGTCATGCTTGTACCCTCTTATTAGGAAACTTCAGGTGAATCTGGGGTCCGTAGTGCACGAACACATGCTACGTCACGGACACCTCCTACTCCTCAACGTGACATTTACAGCCAAAAATATGTTATATGTATGTTCTTGCGTCATCCTTGGTGAGTCTTAACTCTAATTCTTGCACTAGGGCACTCTTCAATGGTTTGGTCATCAGCCCTGCCTTGTCAAACAAATAGGAAGACGGACCCTAGCAACCTCAATCAATCTCTTTATGTGGCCGCCTTCTTTCTGTTTTCCTAAGGATTTTCCTCTGACTTACTTTCTGACATGTGGATGCTGAGAAATGTCTTCAGGTTGGTTCTATGGATAGTTGAGGAGAAGCTCACTGTCTTGTTAATAAATCTCTCTGTTCTAAGTGCTTCATAAGCTTTGGCCCCAATTTCCATGACAGGAAGCAACTGGCTTCTGATATCATCGGACATTGCTTCTTGGGTCAAGATGTGAAGTTTCACTTGGATCGGAGTTGGCTCAGATGGGTCCTCATTGCTCTCGGTTGTTGCGAGTTTGCTTGAACTTTCTGTTCCCCACCAGCAATTTCAGTTTTACTGATTGTGCTCTCCTCAGACAGACTTTTAGTCATACCACTTAACTCTCTGTGTAAGCTGTCAATGGAAAGCATTTCATGGTAGATGAGCTCCCAATTGCCACAAATTTCTTTTATTGGGTGTTGCCAGTGATAACTGAGGCACTATTTTCGGATCTGTTGATAGTTTGTTCTAACGCCATATCAGCTCCTACTGCATTGAATTTTCCATCGGTCTGCTTCACCACAAATTTTCCCACCTGGAATGTTTCATAGACATGAGGTGCAGTGTCAGGTAGCTTGCTCATGTCATCCAAATGCAGCGAACACCATCTCAGGTAGTTGGTTGCATCAAAGGCTGCAAAGACAGGGAGCAGGGCCTGTATTGCCTGGAGATGCAGATCCCAATTGCCTTCACAATCACTTCGAATCAGGTTTTCCACTTGCAGTATCAGGTAGATGAAGGTGCCCCAGTATTTGAATGTTTTGCTGCTGCTTCTGGCACTGGAAATGAAACTGTCAAAGTCTCTGAAAGCTGAGAACTGCTTTCTTTGAATCTTTGAAACAAGTTCACACTTTCATCTGTGGATGAAGCAACCTTCTCCTTCACCTCAGCCAACAAGTCGAGCTGCTTCTTATGACTCCTGTTGTTCTCCGCATCCCTGAAAAACTCAGCCCACTGTAACCTGAGCAGTGCTTCCTTGAGAAACTGCAGTCTTTTAAATGATCTTGAATAGTTCTTTCCCTTTAAAACCGACTCCACAACATTCACTCCGAAGACACCACTCTCAACAAAAACGTTTTCTGCCCCACTCCCCTTTAGATACTTCCCAATGCGGCCAAGGACAACCTTTGCCATGTGAAATGATCCCATGCATAGGACAAGATCCTGAAATTCTTCTGGACGGATCAGTTGTATTTCCCGTGCGATGTGGTACACATCTTAGTTACAAGTCACCAAAAGTTTCAGCTGATCTAGGTGCTGGAGTATTCCCTGGAAATTCTTCAAAGCTGTGTACACTGTATCGTACTGTGTCACTGGGTATGGAAGTACAGGGAGAAACCCTACTTGCTTCTTTGGGATACCTCTCTCAGAGAGGACAGCATTCGTTTCCCTCCAGGATGGCATTGTCTGTGCTGTGGGTCGAATATTGATTGAGGATTGTGATGGGGACAGATCCAGCTGAGCAAGAGACCATGCTATGTCTTTTGTTCTAAAATCATCTAAAAGCCCTGATTCAACTGGATGCCCCTCAACATTGTAGTCCATGGGTAAGTCTGCTCTTTTTGCTGGTTTGTGGAATGTCCACAGTTCTTGGTACTTCAGCTCACATTTAAATGTCTTCTGGCCATGTTCGGTTTTTGTCTCCGAAATCCTGTGTTTACTACCCTGGAACCATCATCATCCTGGAACATTACATTCACTGCATCATGGCTTCCACCAGTGCCTGACAAGGTTGCTTCATCACGATCAAAATTGCAAAAAGCAACTATAGTGAACTGTGAACTGCCATAATGACTAGGGAAGGGAACCTCATCACTATTTGGCTGAACTATAAATGTAGCCATGTCAGTGTGGTGGCGCAACAGCTCATCATATAAATATTACACTGCACATACTGGCTGAAGCTTGTTATCAAAGTGGCACTCTTGCATGCATCATAAATTGCTTGGCTATTCTTCATATGCATAGGCGTTCATTTTCTACCATGATGCAGGACATAATACAAAATTTGAGTTAAACCCTGCACCTGTCTATATTTCGCTCCAGATACCCCACAGTCACTCTCATCATCTACATCATCAGCATCACCTTTCATTACATTTGTTGAAGCATTTGCAAATGAATTCACATCAAAATTGAAAAGTGCGGCAAAAAAACCTGAGAAACGGCTCTGGTACAGTAAGTTCCAAAAGTGAAGCTACAAATTTCAGAGGATTTCGTTCGAAATTCACTAAGTGGCAAGTACAGCACGTAGCTAAAAAACTTATTTTTTTTTTTACATTGAAAGCTCCATCAAGCAAAATAAAGCTAACATATGATGCACAAATATCAAATCTATGATATTTATAACAATCATAAGAAAAAATTACAGTGATAGTAATTATTTCAAAGTACAGTAATTATTTCAAACTACAGAAACGAAACAATTTGAAATTTTCGTTCAACACAGGATTACCAACATTACTGTTGTATATTTCGAGCAATGTGGAAACAAATATTTAATATCATAGTGTATTATCAATTATTTTAGCAAAGATGCATAAAACCATGCAAGTATCAATAGAATATAAGGGGAAAATCTCCGTAACATTAAACATAATCAATCATGAATGCACCTAGATTTAACAGAGAAGTTGGGTGTGGCTGGTAGTTATGATTTTAGCTTTTAGGACCCGACCACTCGGACTCTACTTCAGCTTTGGCTTTGGTTTCGACCCACGACACAAACACAGCATTATCTACCCAACCAATGAATCACCAGCCATGTCCTACTAAGGTTGGGGGGGACTTTGACCCAATACCCCCATCGCCAACCAGTAATATTGAATAAACAGGTAAATCAGTTCCGTCCTTCATTATGTTTGCAATAAATGACAGAAAGTAACCACTATTGAAAGGGTAAACTTGATTGCAAACAGGTTTTCCGTTACAAATACAGAGGGCTTCTCCAAATAATAAAAGTGTTCCCAAATCATTCAAGTCTAAGATCCACCAAGGCTGACCGAAAACAACTGAAAATTCATCTATCTGACTTCCTCACTTCCTCTGCCTTGGCTTAGGCCTAGACTTCCTCACTTCCCCGGACTTGACTTTGGCGTAGACTTCCTCTTCCCCTGACTTGATTTAAGCCTAGACTTCCTTACTTCCCCTGGCTTGGCTTAGGTCTGAGTTCTCACTTTCCCTGCCTTGGCTTAGGCCTGGACTTCGTCATTTCCCCTGAATTGGCTTAAGCCCCGACTTCCTCACTTCCCCTAACTTGACTTAGGCCTAGACTTCCTCACTTTCCTGACTTGACTTAGGTCTAGACTTCCTCACTTCCCCTGACTTAACTTAGGCCTAGACTTCCTCATTTCCCCTGACTTGATAATGAAACCTAATTAATGGAAAATCATGTTTACAATCATCTAGATATCCAAACAACTCAATTTATTAAATAACAAGCTGGAAAATATATTTCCTTGATTTTTGAAATAGGCCTAACCATGTAGCCATGCTAAACGCGCATATACTTTTTTTTTTCTACACCAACTCGTGTCTTATTTATATTTCATTCAATCAGATGCTAATCTTCTTTGTGCTTTATCAAAAGATATCATAACAACTTTCGATATCACGCTATAAAAGTAGAAAGTTAATTTACAAATCACATTAGGCCAATGCTTATGCACTCGGTTCCTGCTGCCAGTCAATGGTGAACACTCGATATCACACATTGAGAGCCTCAGATGTTTCTACGGGGAAATTCTTTTTTTGTGGGAATTTTTTTTTAATAAACAATTATTGAACTAACATTGACCATTCACTGGGAAATACCTTCTGTGGTTCTACAGTTAATCACTGATACTTATTATCAGATAAAGAGGATGACAATAATTGGAATAAAATATACTGGCTGGCAACCCCACGAGTTTCTAAAGAAGTACGATCAATTTTGAAATTTGTAGCTTCACTTTTGGAACTTACTATACTACCATATTAACAGTTGCTGTTTCTAAATCCTGAGCATCACAAAACCTACCCTGCAAGTCAAAATCTAATTCCAGTAGGCACTGCCTGATCATTTCTGCACACTGTTGAATAGGATCTGTGCTGCGGATAATTTCTGCCAAATTGTCGGCTGTTACACTGCTGCTGGAAAACATCTGAGACTTGTTGACCTGCTTTGGTTTAGAGAAAGAAATTTTTGAAGAAAAGTGACTTGCAAGCTGGACTTAAACTTCTCTATTACTTACACAAATGTCTAAACCTAGTTCACGATTCATGCAGTCTCTAACATAACTGAGTTCATAACTATCACCCTGGCTAAGTCCTGTCTCTATCTCTGACATCAAAGATAACCATACTCTTTTCATGGCATTCACTGGCTGATTCTCCCAAGGGGTTGGCTTTAGCATAATTATATTTCCGTAGGTATTTTTTTATACATGAAACGTGGTAATACAAGTCCGCTCCAAACACACAATGCTCATCCTGCAAGTCACAAGTATACACGGACATAAACATCATCCTGTAGAATTACAGTTGCAGCCAAGAATTTTTTGACTGGTTCCATTTCCGAAATCCGAAACTTTTCATATGTATCTTGATGTTTGATATACATACACATAACATATTTTTGGCTGTAAATGTCACGTTGAGGAGTAGGAGATGTCCGTGACATAACAACTGTTCGTGCACTACGGACCCCAAATTCACCTGAAGTTTCCTAATAAGAGGATACAAGCATGACATTACACTTTCAACATTATGTGAATGACAAAAGCCTGCTTTTGAATTTCTGGCAATATTTCTTTACATTTTGTGGCTCACTTAGACATAAAAGGGGTTAATACTGCATACCAAAATGGTCAGTAACATGTTTTATAAAGGATTCATCTCGAATAACTCAGAAAATTAGTGTATCTGCGATTTTGACGGGTACTTTCTGCAGTAATGTGAAATATTGATTTACATTAGATTTATGTGACCCTTTGACCTCTGGTGACCTCATTTGGATACCAGTTTTCCCTATGATGATTGATATGTATAAAGGATGTAAATACAAACATTTTAAGATGTATTTCGTTGTTCTGTGATTGATAGTTCCCAAGTTATAGCGATTTGTATTTCCCCTACCCCTAAATTTTGGTACCATTAGAGTGACAAAACGCGTTACCTCAGGGGTCATTTCCTCAGTTATTACCAGGTTACCAAAAATCTACCCAGACTTTTTTGATACCCTCAATCTAGTTTATGGAAATGAAGAGAAACTTCGTGCCTCTTTCATGCACACGGCGACCCCCTCAGCCAATGGACTATATTTCCATTCTGCTGAAAACCAACGTTCAGTGTCCTGTTCCTGAGTAATTCTGTCGTGTCATGAAGTTTTCTTAATTTTGATTATAATTAGTGATACCATTGTGTTACGCTGATTTTTATTCACATCGTTATTTTTCCTTTTTAAAGTGATGACTGCGTGTTCTTTTTTACCAGTATTATTTTATTTTTGACGTTTCTGTTGTGCGTGGAATATATACAGTTGTATATGTATATATATATATATATATATATATATATATATATATATATATATATATATATATATATATATATATATATATATATATATATATAAATATATATATATATATATATATATATATATATATATATATATATATATATATATATATATTAGTGATGGACAATACCAAAATTGCTAACGATTCTGATATGAGTCTCGATACTGCATTAAATTCCGAGTCTGTTTCAGATACAAGTCCCGATTCCGATACTTGCGTTGAATTCATGGTTATTTTCAGACCCTGTAGTTGGTTTAAAAAAAAGTACTTTATGAACAAGGTACATTTATTTATCATACGTTCTTTGCATTTGAAAATAAGGTGTTCAGAAGAATATTAGTAATTAACTGGGGGATAGGATATCAAATAACAGAATTAGAGAAGTAACCAGGGTGCAGCCAGTCGATGAGTATGTTAGATTCTCACGCTAGAAGTGGCTAGGCCATGTGCATAGAAGACAGGGAATAGTACGAGATACACCAGGGTGGGTTGCCCTTGGTAGAAGAGGTAGAGGTAGGCCAAAGGAGACGTGGTTGAGGACAATGAGGTGGGAAGCAGGAGACGAGTGTTAGGGAGATCTTCAGAGTTAACCCAGGACAGAATGTGGTGCCGAGTTCATCGAGGCCCTGTGCATCCCAGGGGATGCCACAGGAAATGATTGATTGATTGATTAGTATGAAAATGAATAATTTTGTTATAACATAAAAAACGCTTCTTATGAAGTTGAATCCATTTTGTTACAAAAAAGAAGTTCAACTTAAGTTTAGACAATAAAAAGAACAATTTCTTTAAGTAAATCACTTGAAAACAAATTCAGCGGGAAAACAGCCAAGTTGGCAACTCTATATAAGACTGAAGTCTGTTTATACAAGTATCAAACACATTCTGTTCCTATTCATTTCATCTCATAACCATTTAACATTTCAATAAAATTTCTTTCTTCTCTTATGTTCTCAACTTGTACTTTGGAAATAATGATACGTCAGATATTAAGATCTATAGTTAGAGTAATACCTTAAAGTCGACAAACAAAATTAAGTTTCAAACATACGAATTCCAAAGACTCGTTTTCAGAGGTTGGATTAAAATTCTCCAATTCCGATTCCGATTTCGATATCTGAAAAAGTTCTGATACTTTTGATGGTCGATTCCGTCCCATCTTTATATATATATATATATATATATATATATATATATATATATATATATATATATATATATATATATATATATATATATATATACATATTTTTATCCTAGTTTGTTATAATTATTCATAGTGACCACTAAGTAATTAATTCCATTGTGTGCTTATTAACTAGAGTGCAAGTTTTTCGATGATGTATTTTTAGTGAAAAAATACTTTTAAGTTAAAGGAAAATTATTTTACTTCAACCCCTTGACGGTTCCTTATGGTAAAAAAAAAAAAAGTTTGAAAAGAGTCGAGATAATTGGCCCTACCTGAATTTTGTAAACGAAGTAACATATCTAGAAAGTTGGGGAGAGAATTCTTCTAAGCGTGTAATTCTCAGAATAAGGAAATAAGAGAGCCATTTTATCAAGGTAAGAGTGTTTTGAAAAGTGAGGTAAGAGAGTATAATTAGTGTCTCGGGTGTAGAAGGGAACTTCCTAGAAGCAGCTCCCTCCCCCACGCTGAGCAAAGGGTGATTGTGTTTTCCCGTTAGAGCCATTTTAGTATTTGTTCCCTGGTTTCTTGAGTTTACTTTCTTTCCATCCTGTAGGTAGCGTACTGTGAAAATCGTCTGTGCGTGAGAGAACACCCTCGCTTAATTTAATTTATGTAACATTATGTATACATACAGAACACATACATATATATATATATATATATATATATATATATATATATATATATATATATATATATATATAATATTATATATATATATATATATATATATATATATATATATATATATATATATATATATATATATATATATATATATATATATATATATATATATATATATATATATATATATATATATATATATATATATATATATATATATATACATACATATTATATATTTTTTTTTATTATATATTTATATCGATATATGTAATATTAATATAGATATAAATACATATTTATATATTTACATTTATATATATATATATATATATTTATATATATATATATATATATATTAATATATATAAATATATATATATATATATATAATATTAATATATATATATATATATATATATATATCACTAAATCCACGTCAGAAGGTTAGTGAAAACCGGGACTTTGAACAAGTACTTTCAGAAATTTATTCTACATTTTCAAGTTCACACTGAATACAAAAGAAGTTGACAGAGATTTGTATATAAAAACAGAAAGGGGGGGCGGGATTACAGTTTGTTAATCCGGGCAGCATGTTCTTTAAACAAAAAAGACAGGGATAATCCAGGAAGTAGCTTCAATGAACACAGTCTGTAGCAGATTTCTTTTCCGATGGTCGTTGACCTTGTAGATTACCACTGACTTATCCCAGTTCATTGCATGGCCTATCTTAAACCAATGATCCACAATGCCATTATTTGATAAGTCTCTTGAAATGGCATATTTGTGTTGGGAGCTTCTTACTTTTAGTCCTTTTGATGTTTGACCAATTGCATTCTTTGCAAGGAATACTGTATACAATATTGTTTGAATTGGGCAGGCTATTCTTAATTAGTTTATTTCTTAAAATATCATGTTTAAATACTAAGTTAATATCAATAGTTTTTAAAATGGGCACTGCAGGAATGAAATTAGGATGAAACGGTAAACAGAGAATATTCTTAAGTTCTTTGTTAACACTGGTTGGATTGTAATATGTCTTTTTTGCTTTATTTTCACAATGTTCTAAAAAATATAGAGGGTAACACAATGAATCTCCTATTTTATCAATAATTTTAAACTCCTCTTCCAAAAATTCAGGACTACAAATTCTAAGACCTCTAAGATGCATACTGGAAAATGTTGACACCTTAATTTGTTTAGCATGGTTAGTAAAAAATGAATATATGACAATTTATTCGTGGGTTTCCTATACACTTTAAAACAAAATTTGGTGTTATTTCTAATAGCTAAGACATCCAGAAATGGTATACAATTATTTTCTTCATATTCTATTGTGAATTTTATGGATGGTACAAGATTATTAATTGTTTCCAAGATATCACGAATATTTACATTTTCTTTTACAATATAAAAACAATCGTCTACATATCAAACCAAAAACACCTTAGAGAATAGATTTCTTGGAATAAGTCTACACTCAAAGAATTCCATGTAAATATTAGACAAAAGTGGCGAAAAAGGGTTCCCCATAGCCATACCAAATATTTGTTCATAAAAATTACCATTGAAAGTAAATTTACAATTTTTTATACAAAGGGATATCAAATTAATAATATCACTGGTAGGTAATGCTAGATTATACAAGTCCAAATGTTGTGATAAATATTGAAGTAAGTCATCAACAGGAACTTAAGTGTATAAAGATGTCGCATCAAAACTGGTTAATTTGTCAGTACTGGATAATTCAATATGGGAAAGTCTAGGACAGAAATCAACAGAGTTTTGCAAATGGGCATTTGAAATAGTACCCAAAATAGGTGATAGTAATTTAACTTGATATTTAGAAAGTTTATAACTAATAGAACCGGTTGAAATGATAATGGGCCGAATAGGAAAATCTCTTTTAAGGGTTTTGATTAATCCATACATGTACAGTAAGGGTGGGCCAATCATTGACACTTTCTCTTTTATTGAACCGAAATCCTTTGGTATAGTTTTTAGTTTAGAATTGAAATTTCTGTTCAATAAAAGACAAAGTGTCAACGACTGGCCCTGCCTTACCTTGAAAAGAAGGGTCCGACCCAGAAGCTGCTTCCTCGGAGGAAGGCAGGTATCCTGCCAGGCTGGGGAAGCAGGCCTGGAGAGTGCCGAAGCACCTCAAGGATGAAGCCCAAAAGCCCCCCAAGGATCGCCAGTCTCTTGAGGGCACCCTTGAAGGGAAGGATCCGACACAGAGGCTGTTTCCTCAGAGAAAGGTAAGTTTCCTGCCAGGCTGGGAAAGCGGGCCTGGAAGGCCCGAAGAACTTCAAGGACGAGGCCTAAAAGCCCCCAAGGCTCTAGTCTGTGGTTCTCAGTCTTGAAGGGAAGCGCCCCCCAGGGGCGTGGCAGGTATCCTGCCAATTGGTCTAGGGAGGGCAAGGGCCAAGAACTTCAAGGAAAAGGCCCAAAAGTCTTGAATTATATTCTCTTATTTTCTTGAACAAGAGTCCGAGGAACTAATATCCAGGGGAAATTAAAAAGAGGCTTCGGAAGAGCCTGTTGGGGCCAAAAGCACCTCAACGTTAGTTTCCCTCCAAGGTCTACCACTCTATTTAGACTCTGACCCAGAGTCTGCTACCATTAGGCTTTGAGGTCCTAATTATTTACCTCCAGTCTCCATGTCCCCAAACTCCTTCCTCTTTCAGGCCTTTTTTTAATTTTCCTGAGGCCTAATCTGGGAGGATTCAAATTTCTTGACTTGATAGATGCAAGGGGGCGTGGAGGGAAGGACCAGCACATGGAGAGGGGGCGTGTAATGAAAAGGTTGAGAACCACTGCTCTAGTCTGTTATGGGCAGTCTTGAAGGGAAGTGTCCGACCCAGAGGCTGCTTCTTCAGAGAGGATCCTGCAGGAACTGGTTGCTCCAAGGTGAGGGCCACAGCAAGGGGGAGGCCAGTTCTTTGAGAACTTCAGAATGAGACCTAAAAGCCCCCCAAATAGCTGCTCTTTAGTCTCTTGATGGCAGCCTTGAAGGGTATTGTCCGACCAGAGGCTGCATTCTCTCCCAGGGGAAGGCATTCAGGAGGTTTATCCTGCCAGGCTTGGGAAGAGAGCCTGTTCAGTGGCCAACCTTGAGAAATCACCTCAGAGGATGGGGCCCAAAGCCTTCCAAGATTATTTTGAAGTCTCTTGAGGATAGGTTTTCTTGAAAATGGGAAGGTTTATTTTTACTGAATTACCAGAGTCTGCTTTATTTCTTGGTGATGATGAAGGCAGGTTTGAGGTCCTGCCAGGCTGACGGGACCCAGTTCATGGGCAGGGGGAATCCTTCAACTGCCCAAGAACTTCAAGGATGAGGTCCTAAAGTCTCCAAGGCTCGCCAGTCTCTTGAGGGCAGTCTTTATATAAGTGGTCCGACTATCGATAATTGGCTGCTTCCTCGGAGGAAGGCAGGTATCCTGCCCGGCTGGGGCAAACAGGCCTGGAGATATTTAAAGGACTTCATAGATGAGGCCCAAAACCCCTAAGATTCAACACTGTATTACTATTGAGATCAGCCTTGAAGGAAGGGTCCGACCCAGAGGCTGTTTCTCCGGAGAATCAGGTATCCTGACTGGACAGGGCCTACAAGAAAGATTAGGGAAATGTTTTTTAGTTGCTAAAAGAAACCCCAATGGCTCTTTTTAGTCTCTTGATGGTAGCCTTGAAGGGAAGGTGTCCTGACCCAGAGTCTGCTTCTCAGAAGGCAGGCATCCTGCCAGGCCGGGGAAGCAGTGATTTAAGTCTCAACAGTGATGAGTGCTCTCTTAACTCACGGTGAGGGCCACAGGCTCCTTCAGGGTAGGCCAGTTCTTTGAGGGCACCCTTGAAGGGGAGTGTCCTCTTTATCAATGAAATTATTTTAATTCTGTACATAAAAGTTTATGATGGCAGGATTCATATTTCATTGAAGATCTAATAAGAAAATCATTGCAGCTGGTGTGTTTCCCAATAATAGAATGCTCTTTATTACTTTCTGTTTTCCAGATGATTAAAATATTTCTTTTATTTCTGTATTGTACTCTGCATCACTTACTTTGTATCATAATTCTCCAATCCCAAGAATTCATTCAGGGAAACTTTTAATTTTATTTCGTGAATATTTCTGCCATCAGTCATCTTTTGTTTAATTTCATTTTGCGCTGGTTCAGTGGCAATGAACCAACCTACTAGCAGATAAATCATTCTTACTCAGAGTTAATTGAAATATTTGAAGAGGGTATTTATCGTCCTTCCTGGGATCCAGGAGAGGATATTTTGAAGTTCGTGGAGGAAGATTTTCTTGAAAATGTGTAATGTATCGTCAATTTATTTTTACCATTTTATTAATTACTTGGAAATTTTATGTTTTTCATTCGCCTGAGGCCACATTATTTCATTAATGGTGATGATGTCCATAAGTACTGCAACGTTGATTTCTTTGAGGTCAATGAAACACCCAAATGAAGTCCTTCAGACGAAGGATCCAGTTCATGACTATATAGCCATATTTAAATATATATAATCCTTCATATGTCCTCCAGCCCTCTCACTAGTATATATATATATATATATATATATATATATATATATATATATATATATATATATATATATATATATATATATATATATATATATTTTCAACATGTATGGAACCTCTCTCCAAGCTACCTCACCCGTTTTTACATCCGTAATGTAGCAGAGAGAAAATAAAATTTATTTCAATTGTTTTAATTACTAGAACTGTGGGTTTCCGCTCGCCCCTTCATGACTCTCTCCTTCATTCCCCAAAATGGTTAAGCCTAACCCTTCTCTCTGTTCAAAATGACTGCCAAAGGCCTTGGTCCCAGGTGACTGTCATACCTTCTTGGCGCAAGCAGCAAAAAGGGAGGAGCCAAAAAAAAGAAAAAGTTGCCCCCTGTTTACCCTCAATGAGGCTGACTGATGCTAATCAGTCATTATAGAAAACGTTGACGAACATTGACCTTTGCGCCATCTGTGAAGATGCGACGGCATAATCTCCAAAGGTTATTTATAGACAATGCAATGGAAATCGAGAGAGAGACACGCGCTGAACACCAACCAGGACAAATGTCCTTAACCTTGCCTGACCCCTCAAACTTTCCACATGTTTGACTCCAAGGTTCGAACCAGTATACCTTTGTAGTGGCATTTCCTTCAATTCCCTTCTCCATTCCCTATCGAACAAGGACACCATCAGCTTGACGAAGGTAATGTACCGGAATAAGGTTTCTTAGTCAGTCACAATTCCTGTTATTTCTCTGTCTGATTTTTAATTTATTTTCCATTGTGTGATCACCTTCAGTAATTTGTGTTGGAGCATTCAGTGTTAACGTAATTGATGCAGTTAGTGTTGAATTGAGTTATTTGGTGTCATCTGTGCATTTTCCTCAGTACCCTTTGAGCATCTTATTATTCTTGCAAATAACCATCTTGCATATATTGCAGATAGGCCTCGACTGTGGATTCTCTCAGCTCTATCCATGTGCAGTCCCACATCTACCCCCACTGTGATATTTCCTGTTATGAACACATCATCGAGGTAGAATATTTATTCTGTGTAGGATTCATTCATTTAGCAGGCCCTTATTATTACCTGCCCAGTAATTCGTCATTCTTCTGATCTCTGTTTGTTGCATAAATATAATTAGTTAGGAGAACCCTTGAGTTTATGTGATTTCCCCTCACACGAAGATTTTCCCTTGTTTTTCTACGAATTGTCCTAATATTGAGTCAGACGTGTAATAAATATAAGGAACTCCTGCGTTCATCTGCTGACGCCCAGAATCAAGTAAGTATCCCTCCGACATTCGTAGCAGTATATATATATATATATATATATATATATATATATATATATATATATATATATATATATATATATATATATATATATATATATATATATATATATATATATATATATATATATATATATATATATATAATATATATATATATATATATATATATATATATATAATATATATATATATATATATATAATATATATATATATATATAATATATATATAATATATATATATATAATATATATATATATATATATATATAATATATATATATATATATATATATATATATATATATATATATGTAACTAATAGCTAAGGTCAGATTTCTTCAAATTTCACCTTGCAGGTGAAGGGTTGTTCTCATGTTTCCGTTAGTCACCTCCACCTCTTTAGGAACAGTTTGTGTTCCTTTTCATAAATAAATACCTGATTTGTGACATAATTACCTATTCCTTCGTATAATGAACTAGAGTTCTTCATGTTTTCTTCATTCTGTCTGCTGCAAAACAATTCTATTTATATTTCAGATTTACTAGGGTTCATTTTAAGTTACTTTACCTATTTAAGATCATCTGTCGTATGTGATAGTATACAATGATTATCACAAATATTACATTTTCTGTGACACAATTGATACGTTTTCTATGAGGTCTATAAAGCAGACGTTGATGTTCAAGAGGTCAGCAATATAAGGGAATGTAAATATGATTAGAGTTGTTCTAATCCCATAGAAATAAATAAAGGAGATCGAAAACTACAGTTAAGTTTCCGCGACTCGTAACCATAAATAAAAATGGACAAAATCGATAATTCTGGCGACTTGAGTAAAAACAATCACATTTCAACAGATGCATGCTAGCCTATCTTTCTCTTAACCTAACCTGACCTAGGACATCGGGCCCTGGCCTGGCTGCGAGGCAAAGCCCCATCCTTGTCCATTTGAACACCGATATTCTAACGAACCATTTCCTTAACCTAACCGTAAACTGATATTATGCATAAAGGAACTTACCTAAGCTACTGAGTGGCGAGGTTACCACAGACTTCAACGGGGGGTGGGGGTGAATATGCTTATAGGATGTGGGTACAGGGTAGCAACTTCGTCTCCACGGCATCTGTATTTTTCCGCTCAACTTGACAACATTCCTGCACGTAGGACATTTAATAAATCTGGTATTTCACACTATGGGAGATGTTAAAATGTCAAAAATAGATTCACACTCAGTGCAAATTCACTTTACAATAGCAGCAAAAAGACACTGTAGCCTACAGATTCCGTTTGCGTTCACAATTCAAGAGTGAATCCAACGCAGGTCGGTGTATCTTCACCAAATGTGGCTTGGTTAGAGGCATATGACTGATGTATTGGCTTGATATTGAATTGGAAAATATATGCCACTCGAAACAACCCATGCGTGCCTACTATAATAATAAGGTCAGTGGAATGGCACGGCGATCGCCAGTCTAGATGCAGCCACGCATGCGCAATAGCCATAGGAAAGGTGATAATCTTGAAACTACTCGAAAGAAACCCATGCCGGTGGTAAACATTTCTGTTGACTTATTATTCGTTTTTATCGCAAACCAGAGAAGTGCAATTGCAGCAAATGTACCTGAAAATATGTTCATTCCACATACTTCGAGGAAATTAACTCTGTGGTGGTTTACCTCGTCCCTACTGTATATAGCCTACATTTTAAGATATTTGAAACTATTGTACTAGCTATTGTATTCGTAAGCCATATGATATTTCCTTCTCTCCGTAAAACATAGTAGAGTCGCTAGCCCTAATCGTTCTTCATTATCCCTTTCCCGTGTAACGGATCACCATATAGTCTGTTGCAATCATTTTCATTGCATACGAAAATTATTATGTGACAAACATTTTTATTTTTAAGATGTTTACGGCAGCTGTGCTTTAAAGTGGTTTAGATACATTTAGCATTTTATAACACCATTCTTCGAGTGATTATACTTAAGGACATGTTCCCTTTATTTGTAGTTATTTCACTCTTTTAGTGTGAGAATGAGTGTGGTCTTTCTATATCTTTGTTGGTTCCCAGTAGCCTGACCTCACGCTCTTCATCAAAGTCATCCTACGGTCGGGGTAAAGCCAAAAACAACATTAAATCTTTCTCACTAATTTCTTTTCATTGTGGTTATTTTTATAAAGATTTCCTTTGCGAATGTATGAGATTTGTTTACTACATTAGGTAATTATAGACTGCATTCGATAGACTAGATGTAATATAATACATTTGTCACAAAATAGAATTGGATCCTATGTGCCTTATACCTACAACTTTATAAGGTGTATACTATAACATTATTGGGTCGCGTTTTTTATTTTGACTTTTGAACATCAAAGGTCCGCACGAAATAAATACCATAGAAAACGGAACAGAATAGTTAAAGAAAACTAAACAAAAAATTTTATGACTCACTATTATAAATATATATTTTACACGTTATTTGTACTCTGGTTTTCTTTAAGTAACCTTCCAAAGAGATTATGAGAAGTATTTGCCTTTAAAATTTCACTGACATCTTGTTTTTATTTCTATTGTTTTTATATCCTTTGCACAAAATGTAATGACGGAAATCCTTCACTGAAATTAATGGCAACACCCTTCTTAATTGGTGTACTGGAAAAACGAATTGGTTTCATTTTATCAAGACGTGAAGTTAGTCACTCGAAGTAGAGGTTGTCTGTGTTCGAGTGTGCATACTTAAGTGCGTAAGACGTAAGCACTCAGTGGCGTAAACACAAATCAGACTGTTCGAGAAGGATACGACGACACGAGAGGTGAAAGGAACGTAGCTCCCCTTGTATTCCATTTGAAATGCCCTTGTGAAGGGGAACCAGTTAGTTATAGGAAACAGTCATAGAGACGATTTCTAGGCAGGAAGTGAATATGCTAAGAACCAGTTCTAGAAGGGAACAATTATGGAAGCTACTGTAAAACACTAAGAAGCATTAAAGAAACCGCGGCAGTCGGACTTTCCATTCCTCAACTCTAACCTCAAGACGATTATTCGTCAGTCTTCGACCTCAAGTACCAGTTCCAGCCAAGAATATGCCTAAGATTAATATTCTGTGCACTCTTATTAGATTAGGACAGGTTGTAAGGCTAGAATTGATATGTATAGTCTTCATTAATTGTCCTAAACGAATGGCAACCTCCGAAATGAAAAACAAAACAATTGACTTATCAATATACAGCAGTTACAAATAATATTATAAACAAAAATTTTACGCATTCTTTTTAAATTCATACAATAATGGTTCTCGAAAAAGGAACCTTGTGATTTCAATGAATTCCTTGTTGCAATACTTCATAAAGGCTACAAAAAAAAAATTATCTTCCATTTACCATTGCAGTTTTCGTTAATTAGATACTATTCTTGAGTGAATATAAATATGTTCATAGTCTAGCGTTGCTTTGCACCTAAGTTTATCAATTTGCAGTTACGTCTTTGATGTCTACATGTAGCGTACCTAAACTAGTTTTTTTTTTTTTTTTTTTTGTTAAGCAGTCTCTCTGCTTTCCCTATCTTTTTTATGCGTTTATTTACATCTTTGGAAAATTTACACATTTTTATCGGTTTATTTCTCCTTTAGCTATCCCCCCTCCCCTTCCCCACCTTTTTTTTTCAATCTGCGGTGGATAACTTTGACTTTCTACTTATGTGTTTGTGTTCGAGTACCAAATGAAGATTGTAGGCTCAATAGCTTTATTGTACCCAGTTGCCGTTTTGTTATTCTTCCCGTAAATATTTCATAAAACATATTTTAGGAAATTTTAGATCTTAAGTAGCCTATTAAGGATGGATAAAACATTCGACTACACGCTCCCTCTTTTATTTTTTGGTTCCATAAGGATTTACTGTAGTTATACACTAGCACAGAAAGAAAGTTGGGATACCACACATGAAAGAAAATGGTTTTTCCTTTTCAGTCCTTTTTTGTGAAATATCTGTCATGGGCTCGCTTTCTATATTCCATCAATTACATTAATTCGTTCATTTTCTATATTCCATCATGCGAAATTTTGAGTGCTGTCGTCAAACACAATTAAATATATTACTCTAACCCTTATGAGCTGATTCTCAAAATAGTCTAAAACAATAGGTAGATTCAACTAAGAAAGCTCTCTTGTCTTCGACGAAAATCTGCCGCTTTGAAAAAAGCATCCCTATCTTTCCAGAAAAGGCATTCTTCATGAAAATATACTCCTTTTCATACTACGAAAATCAACTCATATGGGATTAGACGCACTGTCCAATCTGAAAAACTGCTTCATGGAAACAGATCCTCTTGCCTGCGTGAAAATTAAACCTCCATGAAATAGAGCCCCTTCCCTACCAGAAAAATTATTAAACTACAATTATCAAATTACAATAGGACGTGCTAAAGATCTAAACAACAGGCTGACTTAAACATCCTAGAGTGAATTTCTTCTTGTTATAGTATAACGTTGTGCCTTGAACCTAAGGCCTCATAGAAGGAATATGGGAAAGAATTATTCATATGCTATCTAGGTAGGGATTAACGACTTTGGTGGGATCCTGAACATTGATTAGACTGCTTACCCTATTATAAAAGAAATCAAGACTGATTTAGTTACCAGTTAACTGCACCTGGGCTTCGTGTGGTAAGCAAATCAATGGAATCTCTTGCGTCTAGTGCTCTCCTGACAGATTCATATTGTTGGCATGAGTGCTGATGGCGGATTTCAGAAGCTTCGGTTTGTAAAGGATAGTTATTCTTGAAAAGCAGTATGGATTCACAGCAATTAATTTTGTGATCTGAAGCATTTAGCGTGAGGATTCCTGGAGTCTTTGATCAGTATCTTACCGCTAGTTTGTGCTCAGTAATTAACCTTTTTGAAACCCATTTACTGTTATTATCTACAAACTCTCGGTATCACTATTGCATGTATTTCATACACACCAGAATCAGGGTAAGAAGCCACTTTATCGGTCAGTCTGTTTGTTGTTTGAGTTTTCATTCATTTGTTGATGGGTTTCCCAGTGTAATTTGAATTAAACTTTTGTTTTTCTTGTTTGTGACAAAAATTCATTGTTAGTCTCTGATCTTTGCTTTCATATATAAACGCTCCTTTAATTTCCAAAAAAATCAATACTTTAAGTGCAAACCTTCGCTCTTGAGAGAAAACAATTCTAGTAGCCTCCCGCTCGCCAAGAGAATCATCCTTATTAACAGTAGGACCCCCGCCCATCCTGTTCAACCACAAGCTAAGTCAACTTCAACCACGAGAGAAAAAATTGTCTTCATAGGAAAGAAAGCAAGCTTCTGATTCCATTTTCTTGAGGTTTATCCTTATTTTCTAGTTCACTTCGATTAAAAAATGTCGGCATCAGTTATTGTTAACAAAGCATTTCTCTTTTATTGATGGCCAGACACTTCATCAAATCAAAGGACCATTGAAATTTGAATGTGCAAAAACTATCTCCTCTTGCGAATAAAAAGAAAAATGTTTTGGAAACATTGCACTGCCGGTCACCTTTTGCGTTTATCTCCATAATTCAAAAAAGAGGAACTATAAAACAAGATTTAGGAGAAAAAAGTCAACTGGTTTCATTGTCGTTCTGCTAGGATAGGAAGAGACAGGGTTAGGTATAAACATACCTTATATATATTGAACTTGGTTACATTTTTTGCAAATAACTATTTGTTCAAAATATTGTTTAAATAAATTTCTGTATATTCATAAGAATTTTACATATCTTAATGATAACTGTACATCACTTAAAAAAAATCAGTAACTTATGATATAAGTTATGCGTGTGTGAGTTTCTCTGAGGCGCGTTGTATTTTCAAACAATAACACTATCATAAGATCATTAAATGCTTCTCAGAGCACCAACCATGGACACGGAAGTGCGCGTGTGCTTTTCGATACTGCAGCAAAATATGCCTTGGAAACGTCTTAGTTATGTTTTCCAGTGAGCGCATCAGAGAACATAAAGCACCAAACAGAACCATGAAATTTCCATCACTTCATTCAGGGCCCATGACCCACCTCCTTTATTTTAGTAAGTGTTGCGCGCATTTCCACTTCAGTATTCTAAGTCTAAACGCAAACTATGTGACGTAACCTATTAATGGACAATGAAAACTTAGCAAAAATAAATCACATATCTTCCTCTATCGCTACAGACTTAAAACTGGCTGAGTGGTCTCAGGTCTCTACACAGTCATATTTCCCGTATCTCCTTTTAGAAAGAACAACGGCGACCAGAACGCCGATCAGTACAATGAACACCACGATCACCGCTATTGCCCAAATTGGGATGGCCAATAAAGGGTCCTCTGCTGACTCTGGGGCCGAAGCGAGAGAGGGAGAAGCATCTTGAGGCTGCTCTCCTGCCCCTGGGTCCCAGCTCACGGTGCTCAGGATCTCGGTTTCGTTGCCCCAGTCTCCTTCAGGGTTCTCCTCACCGAGTACCTCTTCGCTAGCGAGAACCTCTGCCTCAGACGTTGACAGGTGAATCTCATTCTCCAGTGGAGGGGAATAGGCTGTGAAACCCGATGCAGGGTAACCGATTTCTTCCTCGGTGGCTGGGAAATAGGCGTCGTCATCAGAGGCTGATGTAAAAGTCATGAATTCCAGGAGGTCCGGCTTGTGGATCATCGCAAGGTTGGACACAGGACTAAGTTATGTGGAGGAGAGAGGAAATATTTGGTCAGTTATTTGTCTTATTCAAAGAATACTGCTTTCTCCCACAGAAAAATGTTTAATGTATACACTCGAGGTGAATTTGTTCACAGTGAACGGTATCTTTTTCATATCAAATAGCATGCAAGCCGTTCTAACCACCTAGCACGGTCTAACCTACCTCGTCAAGCCTGCTTTGTCCACTGCTCTGAGAGCAAAGAAATAGGTCTCCCCAGAGTTCAATTCCATTTCCACAATGGCCGTAACTTTAATTCTTGCCCCAGACTCGACGAGAAGTTCTGCGTTGTTTGGATCCAAGATGAGACTTGAATCGTTAGGGTCACGACCGAAATTGACCTCTGTCAGTTCGTGGGCATCAGAACTCATACGGATAAGGTAACCAGATGCTAAAGGGGAAAAATAAATCAGTTTATAATGAGACATACATGCTCATGGATAAACATATTAACTAGATCAGTGGCAAGTTAGAACTATGTACAGTATCACGTCTTCGTTCATTTGAGCTGAGGTATCTAACTGGTTCCGTAGTGTATTTTTTCCAGTCCAATGAGTCAAAGGTCTGTTATGATGCAGTTGAAATCTGCCCAAAAGAAAAATGCTTTTTTGTACACCTAAGTGAAAACTTACATAACACTGATACACCTAACAAAGGATGATAATTTAAACCCAGGCATATGCACGCTTGACCCCATTCTGTACAAGATGTTCGAGAGAGAACTATAAGAGAATCTAAATAATATCGGCAATCCTTGTTTTATCCAGTTACCTGAGATAATCCTAGACAGCTGTTCCTGACCTAAAGAACTACCCTAAAAGTAATGATTCTTATATACTCCGTCTTAATTCTAATCTTAGGTGGTGTGTGTAAAACCAATTCTTCTTTGTAATCGTTTGCTCCATTGTATGTAGTTTGCTTGATAATGCCTTAGAATGAAGGCGAAAGATCTTGCCTCAGTTGTTTTATATTTCATATTATATATATATATATATATATATATATATATATATATATATATATATATATATATATATATATATATATATATATATATATATATATATATATATATATATATATATATATATATATCAGAGGAAGACGGACAAAAACCACACATCACTATTTATAAAACCAACGTTTCGTAATTTTGTACTGAATTACATCTTCATGTGCACAATAAAAGCAGTTATAAGTATGTTACAGTAAGAATGAAATAAATAAGAATAAAAAACACAACCAACCTAGAGGTGAAACAGTATTGTGTTTTATTCTATTTATTTCATTCTTACTGTAACATTTAAATGTATGTATAAACTATTTTATCTTTTAAAAAGATGTTCATTCATAATTCCACCTAATAAAAGAAGGTAACCTGATGTGGTTTTCAACACCTTCCTCTGGATATGCTTCCTGGAGTATTTCCCTGTTCCTGTATCACCGTGATATTATATATATACATATATATATATATATATTATATATATACATATACATATATATATATGTGTGTCTGTGTGTAATAATGTTATCTGTTAAAATCTACCTAATTTTAAAAACACCAAAGTTTTTACAGCGTTATATTTCGAAGACAACAGTTGTCTTTAACGCTGTAAAAATCCATTCTTTTGTGTTTTTATATACATATACACATATATATATATATATATATATATATATATATATATATATATATATATATATATATATATATATATATATTATAAGCACACATATATATAATATATATGTGTGTACGTGTGTGTGTGCATGTGAGAGTGTAAGGATATGTAGAAAACAAGATTTTTGGGAGGATTAATAAAAATCTTATGTAACGAAAGCAAAAAAAAAAGAAGATGCGGTTTTTGTGTGAAAGTGGGCCTGAGGCACATTTGGCGTTATAATTCCACCACTATTTCTCAAGTCTCTAATGCGACAAGTCGGAGAAAGGGCCGGAGATGTAGGTGCAATTTGGACAGATAAGGAAAGGGGTTTGTGAATGAATAAAGAGTGACTAATATTTGCAGGTGATATATACCTGTTTTGGTATAGTGAAGGAAAACTTCAGAGACTAGTGAAATTGTTTGAAAATGTACCAGGATGACAGTTTGATGAGGAAAGTAGCATGAACAGAAAAAATGACGTGAAAGATTAAGTTGTCTGTAGAAGCAATAGTTGACACTTGTGAAAGACATTTGAACCAACTTTCTTTTCTAACATCGAAATTTGAATGTTGAAAAGGAAAGAATGGAAAATTATTAAAAGATGGTGAGGCGAACTATTTATATAGTATATGTGGAATAGTGATGACTGAAAGAGTTAGGATATTAGGAAGTATGGAGAAGTAATAAAAAGGTTAGGGTACCTGAAAACAAAATAAACCAGATTGTTTGAGATGGTGCTGAAAGCGCTGGATTCATGGAGTGGAAGAGAAAGTGAATGAGTGCCTGCTAGATAGAGGTGGATGACTGAAGGTGTATTTGGATTCCCATGCACTGCCGATATGCTCCAGCTGTAGATATCTGAAGAAGCTAATGGTGTGGACATTTTCTGCATTTGGAGGAGTTCGTTAATAAATCGGCAGTTAAAGAAAGTTCGTGACAGTAATTAATGTGCTATTTTTTTTCTCAAGATCCACTCCTGTAGGGAAAAAATATGCATAAATGATCATATTATAAGGCGAGAGAAAGGTGTGTAACTAGACATAATACTTATACCTATTCCAGAATCTAGATCATCACCAGTGGCAGTCCAAGAGAGAGAAATATTATGACTAGATAAATGTGACGTCGACGGATCGGTCAAGGACACTCGAAGGTCTCTCACTTCACTGGGGGGCATCAGGTCCTGCGGCGGGGCTGGTGAACCCTCTGGCATATCGGGTACTTTCTCTGGAGTCGATACCTCGGCCACCTGAGAGAAGAACAGAACGTGAGTCTTCTACAATATCAGGTTATGCACATGACTGAGGAATGAATGAAGCAACTATTTTCTTCACTTTCAGGATATGCTGATGACAAGAAATCTATATCATTTAATCAGAAATAAATTAACTTTTGTCCTATACGACACCTACTTGAAGCATCGTTCTTAGACATGAGCAAACCGTCTTTAACCAAAGTGAATGAAATCTACTATGCTAAGCATTTCTTTCGGTTGCACTTAGAAAAGCAAACTTTTACCCAAAAAATTAAAAGTAATGCTGTCTCATTTTCTACATCACCTTAATGGACCCTGCAACTGCAACTCGATTGAAGGAGCCAGTATTCACTGCAGTGTCCCGGTCCAGTGGTATCACACTGCCGCAGCAGTAATCGGGCCTCTCTGCAAGAGGAAAATGGACATTTATTTCTGGAAACCGCAGACCACGTGTTCACTTTTGATAGCTTTGTGGTGTTATTCTATCATTTTTTTTATGCTAATCTACTGTATGATTTCAATCCTGTTTCATTCTACTTTATTGTTTTCAAAATGTATTTCCTATTTACAGAGTAATTTTATATTTCTTTATTACTTATTGATTTTAATAATGTTCGTTGTCACTTTTTGAAAATTATATTCTCTTTTCTTAGTGTTTTAAAATCGTATTCCTGTTTACCGTGTTGCTTTGAATAGCAATTCTTTGTAAGTTACTTGAAAAGTACATTTCCTTTCGAATCTTTGCTTTTAAATTCTATTCATTTTGCACCTATTGATTTTAAATCATTTCTCAGTTATGCTTATGGCACTAAAATCATATTATATTTTCTATTTTTAATTTTTGAAATCATATTTCCTTTTTGCATGTTTAGAAATATTTCATTTATCGTTTTTTTTTGACTAGTTGCTTGAGAATCAAATCTCAATTTTCATTCATATTTTGAAATAATTTTCCACTGTTACTTATTTATTGTAAGACAGACTGTATTCTCTACTTATTGTTTCAAAATTCTGTTTAGATTTCCAAGGAGTCTTTCTCCCATGGAAGGATTACCTAAATCACCGTAAAAAGCCGGAGATCTCCTTCGACGCCTCTGGGACGTAGCAGTGAGGAAGCCTCTGTTGATCACAGCTTGTCCTCCATCTGTAACCTGTGGAGAAATTCGTAAGCTTGAACTGGTCTACTAATGGATATTAGATCAATAACTTACTGCAAAAGGTGTTTACGTCAAATTTCATGTTATGAATAAAACTGGACATAACATTAACTCTCTCAATCTCTTACTCATATTGGAACTGATAAATGTATCAGCTTGAAATGTCGTCTGCACAACAGGAAATAATATCTATGCACATCCAGACTGAATAAGAATAATGTAATTTTAATTAAGTGAATATGTTTAAGAGGAAATATGTCCTCTCGACCAAAAGTACTGCAACTAAGTTTGAAATAAAAGATTAAAGACTGAAAACAAAGAAGAAGAAAATACTCAAAAACAACGGCACTAAAAGTAACCTGAGCAGAACTGACGGCCAAGACGTAGCAACACAAGAGAGAACAGTAAAAGGACAGCACAGCAACCACAGAGAACATTGTAGCTAAAGGACAGTAACCATAGTAAAAGTGAAATCCAGTGCATTTCGACCATCAACTGTAAGTGTTGCCTGAGCACTGGAATTGAAGCAGTGGTTAGTATCACTGAAAATATTCAACCTTAGGAGTAAAATCTTCAATCAAAGAAGAATGACAGACGTTGTAATAACAACAAATATAAACACCAATACAGCGACTACCAACGAAATAAAAATCACATACGGTTACCTCCGTAGAAGCAAATGGAAAAACACATAAAAAGGACGACCAAAACCTATCAAAAAAAAAAAAAAAAAAACCTAAAACAGAAAAAACAGAAGTGATAATTAAACAGCTCAAGAGCAATGGATGGAGAGACGAATCAAACTGAAAACTAAAAACAGCTGTTGATCGCTCCTGGAATAAGTACATCAGTTGTTCCTAAGTATGTAATGCTAATATAATCTATATCTGTATATATTTCTACAGAGATTTTTGACATCGAGTGTGATGTAGAAAGTTTGCTGATTCTCCCATGAAGCTGAAAAAATGAGGGATTCTAGGATCCAAATTTGGTAGTAATATGGACTTTGTAAGAAGAACTTATGGGTATGAGCACTTAGCTTTATCTCTTTAATATGGAAAAAACATTTGAATCGCTTTGTAAGGTCTTAAATTCCCAAAGACCTTTACCATTTAACCTATACATTCTTCTCGTTGAAAAATTAATTTTAAAGTCGAAAATACGTCATTTTCACCGTCAATACTATCCGTGTCGTCACGAACTTACCTGGGCCTTCACGCTGTATCTTCCAGTTCCGTAATATTTGGTCATATACCGTGAGTAGACGCCATCTCCAGCCTGTGTATCAGCGCCTTGACCGTTATCCAACAGGAAATACACCTCCGGCGGGTCAAAATCATTAGGCGGGGTCACTAATGCACTGCAAAGACAATCAATGGATGAAACATACCTTCTCTTAAATATGATGGGTTCTTGCCTATAAGGTGTTCTCAAATCAAACATGTTAGCAACGCTGGCTGAAATACTAAATGTAATGTTAGCATTGCAAGCATTATTTATTTCAACTGTCACCATTTTTCGACCATTTATTGGCGTTGTCAAAAGAAGTTTCTCCTCTGGTCTTATAAAAAGACAATTCAGGGGTGAGGCTGTTAAACGTCATCCTGTCAGGGGTGTGGTCAAATAAGGAACATTCTAGCGGTGGCTGGTGCCCCGATGAGGGTTTTCCATCCGAACGCGGGCCGAGCTGCCAGAATCGCCTTCATGGGGATGACTATCATAGAGTATTGTATTCAACTGTAACCACATACCAAGCTGTTTAACCCTAACCTGACATTAGCGTTAACCACTGGATTGTTTCCTTGTTTGACTTCAGCGTAAATGATGATCCTCTCCGTTTTGGCGCTGACGTCACGTGCACCGCTGCTCACCTGAAATCAAGGTAATTCAGACGTCAAAGCAGCTAACCGAACCAGTTGTCCTAGCTTGAGAAAAAACAGATTGCACTGTAATACCTGCACGGTATGAACTCGTACTTTTTTGGATATTTACGAAGAAACCTTTTATGTGAATGTGTTAAAACAGCCAAGATGAATGAGATATTTCCATAATCGCCATTATAAAAAAAAAAAAAAATAACGTCCTATGAATGCGTAATGAAAAAGGCGAAAAAAGTAAAAAAAAAAAAACTCACCCATGCTTTGGTAGTGATTGGTTCCACTTTTGGATCTCGAGTCTGGGCCGTAACTTTTACCCTGACGAAGTTTTCGTCATTACCTGAGACTCCTACTTTCCATTGCCATTCGCCCTCCTTCACCAGGCAAGAGCATCGAAGAGAAAAGAAATAAAACCCGGTAAATGCACGGAGTAAGTCTTGAAGAAATCCTGTATTCAGCAAAGGAATTTAGAAGTACGTAAACTGAGAAAGCCTTTAATTGAAGGTCCCAAGAATAAAGATGATAATAAATTATAAGTCTGATGGTTCATCAATCATAATATTAGGTGATGAAGGAAGACTCTGTATGAAGGAAGTCGATATCCGAGGGCCATTCGCGCAATATTATCCTTTCAAAACAAGAATCTCCACACCTACCTCCGCCATCGGTACTGTGATTGACCAGGAGTAAGTCATGGGATCAAATTCAGACCCTCCCACGACGGAGCCATCTGGCCTGATCAAATGCGGAAGCTGTGTCACGTGTGGCTGGTCATTCGTGTCTAAACGGAACTTGAGGTTTCGCCCAATACTGAAGTCGACATTAAAAGTTCCACTGGTAAAGGTGTCAGTGCCTTTGTAGACATTTTCATGAATCTGTGGGAATGAAAAAGCAATCCTTCAGGCCATGCATATCCGTAAGAAAAGAAATTGATGGTTTGAAAGTACGAAGCATTCAAACCACAAGAGCATACTTATTAATTTAGCTGATTTTAATGATGAATCTGTGGGAATGAAAGTGCAATCATTCAGGCCATGTAGCCTATATCCGCTAGAAAAAATTGATGGTTTTAAGGTACGAAGCATTCAAATCATAAGAGCATATTTATAATCTGAACTGATTTTAATAACGAAAACTAGCTTGCAATTTTTAGAAGCTTACCACAACGCTAGAATTGAATTTGGGTGGAGGAGGTTGGTACGTCAAGGCGCCTTCAAAGGCATCTTCGAGCATAAGGCCTTCGTCTAGGTCATTCACGGTGAAGGTTTTTCCACCTGTCAATTGAGCAATGCGCTCCAGTTTAGGGTCGGCCTCAGCTCTGCAAGACAAAGAGTTTTAGAGTCGAGTGTGTATGCCTTTGTTTATGCATGATGCTCATATATATATATATATATATATATATATATATATATATATATATATATATATATATATATATATATATATATATATATATATATATATATATATATATATATATATGAGTGTGTGCTTGTGTGTATGTGTAAATAGAAGACAAAAGAGAATACAGTGTACGGATATACAAAAAGGTAAATGAGGTAGTCAAGAAGAAACGAGGAGAGAAAGAAAAGGGAAGTAATGAAAATTCGCAAGTGAATCTAAGCGATTGAAAGATGTCACGTCCGGAAGTACATCCAATGAGAAAGCTAAATGAGGACGTGGCCTTTAGAATAAGGGATGTAAATGGAGAGATGCTGTCTAAAGTACTGAAACCTTGCGTCGATGGAGTTAATATTTTGAAGATTTCTTCAGCGCGGATAACATAACAGTGGTCTGGCAAAAACTAGCTCTTAACTTAACTTAACTTCAGCGCGGATAACATAACAGAGGCAGCGCTCAAGAAAGCAAGACTGGAAAAAACTGGTGTAAAGTTGAGAATGCTTGTAGAAGTGGCTGTTGAGGATGTAAGGAAGGTAATTAAGAGATCTTACAATGGAATCTCAGGTACCTCATAAATAAATGCTAACATAAAATGTAAAATTAGCGATTATTTCATTTCTATTTCGTGATTCTGAAGTTAATGTCATAATGGGATCTGTGCTACACATTGATGAATAATATTAGATTAATTTTTTCAACACAGACTTAGCTTGATTTACATATGTACACCAAACGAAGTCCTTGTTAAAAGCATGATTTTTTTTTATGCGGACTTTAACATTAGCTCAAACCATTCATGGACATTGATTTCGAATGTGCAGCCCTATTCTTAAAAACTCCTAATTCTTATTGCCTCAATGTATCTACTAAGAAGCATTAAGAACAGTTTAATCAAACGGAACTCTTTTCAGCCAGAATCCCAGAAATGTCTCCTACTCACGGACCACGTACCCAAATGCCACGGTCACCACTCGGACCCCGGACTCGAGGACGTTCTTCATGATGTGCTCAATCCTCGGGTTCTCGTTTTCCTCTCCATCAGTGATCAGGAGAATGACCGGGTTGGTCACGTTGTTCAGAATCTGGGGGAAGGCGGGTTTTCGCAGTGAGTGCCTGATCTGATTTATGAAATTTAAGCTGCCAAGCCGGACACTGGGTCATTTTCGGCTCTTCAGCGCTTGTGACAGTGAAAAGAGAGAGTTCGAGTGGTTGGACAGCAAGATTAAGAGCAGAGAATATATATAAAATTTAAACCAAAGGCCAAGCGCTGGGACCTATGAGGCCATTCAGCGCTGAAACGGAAATTGACAGTAAAAAGGATCGAAAGGTGTAACAGGAGCAAAACCTCGCAGTTGTACTATGAAACAATTGTTAGGAGAGGGTGGAAAGTAAGATGGAAGAAAGAGAATATGAACGGAGGTACAGGAAAAGGAATGAAAGGGGTCGCAGCTAGGGGCCGAAGGGACGCTGCAAAGAGCAAGATCAAGAGATCCAGAAGATGAGATGAAGTACAAAGATCTACTGTAGAGGTGGAACTTCGAGAAAATCCCTCAGTCGCACTAAGACGTAATAGGTACAAAGGTTGGACAGCAAGTCTAAAAAATGGAGGTGGGGATGGAGGTAAAATAAAAGGCTAAAAAGTGGATGCAGCTAGGGGACGGAGGGTAATTGCCAACACCCTTTAGTAGTGCCACCAGTGCACCACGCGAGGCGCACTGACAGCACTATCCCCTTACGGGGCCAGTGAGTGCGTGGGAACTAATTTCAGATTCAGTGCGTCACATACCACAAGATCATGGAATCATGAAGAATATTTAGCCGGTTGCTAAAAATCACTCAAAAGTTACAAAACGTCTCACATCGACAAAGAACTCAGTACAAACTGATATACAGCAGAAAATTGGGGATTTACTTAAATCTTAGAAAAAACAAAAGCAGCAATGGGATTAAAAACGCAAACATATATACTTTAATCATACATGGCTAAAAATCTGAGTTTCCATGAAATTCTATGGAGATCACATTAAACCCGGTTTGGATACCGGAGCTGTGACCCTTGGCGGTACAGCCAAAAAATGTTTTAATTTTATGCAATTCTCACTTCTAGCATAACTGAAAAAGCAAAATCGAAATTACCTTTTTTACTGCGACGTAAAGACCAGCACCGATGCTGGTGCCACCATCCGCCGTGGTTCCCAAGGAATCCGCAAGAGCCCGTCGAGATTCCTCATCGGCGATCTTTGTCAGTGGATGGACCAACTTCGCTGCTTTTCTGCGAAAATTCCTCAATCTAAGAACATTCTCTCAGTGTCTGCAAAAATCTTTCATTCAAGCAATAAACTGTGGAAGAAAACAGTTCTTCTTTCTCGGCTTGTTACAACTGATATCCCAGAATCTTTTTCTTTATTATCTGCCTAACTAATAAAAATAAAGAAACTTTCACCAAACGAATGAACTTGCTTGAAAGTCTCTCGTAAATTCACCGACACATACACTACATACACAAACACACGTGTACACACACGTGTGTATATATATATATATATATATATATATATATATATATATATATATATATATATATATATATACCCACCACACACACACACACCCATATATATATATATATATATATATATATATATATATATATATATATATATATATATATATATATATATATGGAATATATACATATATATGAATACATATATACAGTTACTCCCATCTCTGTAAGGCAATTATTAACTGTGAAACAGTATCACATTTATCTAGAGCTATCTCCATAGAATTCGTATATCATTTAAATAAAGCTTCGCATCGATATACAACCAAAACTCCAATATGAAACAAAATGATCTCGACAAAAATGCCACCACCAACAAACCAGGGACAACCGACACCAACGTACGAAAATCGGATGATGGCCACGTAGCTTCCTTGAGCCACCTCGTGGAGGAGCCACCGTCGCGCTGTCTTCCTCAACTTGTGGACTCGATAATGATCGTTCATGCTGCCCGAGTAATCCAGCACGAGGGCATAATGGGCATCGGCGTGTTGTACCAGTTCGATCACGGGGTCGAGGTACCTGTCCGTCGGAGGATTGCTGGAAGAGAGCGATAAAGGGTTTGATTAGTTTTCCCATTTGGGTGTCCTTATGACATCCATCTAAAATGGATTTGTTCTACGAAAAATTATATTTCTGTGACAATATAATACATTTTGGAGGCAGATTATTATCGAGAATTATACCACTTCCTTCTCTTTGTTAAGCATCAGAAGGACATCTAGGATTAACACAATATGCAGTGATTTTTCCTTGTGACATATTAGGCTAGGGAAATAAGTTTGCAAACTATATTACATATCTTTTAACATTTTCATGTAGGTTTTCCTAATATTATTTTACGGACTTAAACTTTATAAAGCGACTGGAAATTATATAACTTTTGAAAATTAATGTTTGATTAAAAAAAAAACCCTGTTCTTCAAGGAAAATGCCTTTGTTACTTACGTGATATCCCACCTACGGTTTGTAAATATATGACACAAAGAAATAAAATTAAATCTAAGCACTTTTATCTCTATCTCTTTCTCACTCTCTCGACTTCAGAAGCACAGAATCGTCCCGAAACTTATTGAAGGAACAATTCAAGGATGAAAGCTTCATATTAAACTTCATATAAAGTAATATAATAAGGCATGAAAATAACCATAAGCAATGAAAAATTAACAATTGATGGAGGTAATATGGTACTTAATGCTTTACGCTCATGTCTTACGAAAGTAGTTGAAACTGCTCCTACAAAAAGGAAGATATCGAAGCCACAGTTGCAATTATAAGACGGTTTGATTTTGATTCAATCCTGCCAAGAAGGGAGCACTCAAAATAAAAGAACAATATTCTAAGCAGAGAATAAAAGGCCAGTGAAGTGTTAGTACCTTTGATAAAGAATGGTCTACAGTACCGAAACACATCACTTACGTTTTAAAAATACAATTTTGTGGTTGGAGGACAAGTTTGAAATTTAGTTTCATCAAAGATAACAGAAGCATGTGAAAAAGTAACGAGATAAATTGGTAGAAATAATCTGAAGACGCTGAGTTATATTACATTATGGGGTCACTATTCAGAAATGATCTCTAAACTGTAGCTGATATAATTCAAAAGAAAATTCGACATTGAGTGCAGACAACAGAGCAAAGTCGAGAGGCAAAGAAATGAGAGAAATGAAGATATGAATCATTAACAAGGCATGAAAAGCAATACATCTAAAATTGGAAAGGATTATATGATACACCACCGACAACAAGGAGCTTCGATAAGTTTTCAGGGTGGAGCAATAAAGCAGGAAATCTACTTAACAGATCTTTATCCTAAATATTCTCAATTGCCACAGAGCATTTGATAAAAGACAACATGGGATCTCACAGCGTTGATGACAAAAATTTATCATAATAAGAAAAACCGTTATTGACCTAAAATGGAAGAGTTTCATTCATAGGCGGGTACTAGGTAGGGAAAACACATCTTAAAGGTTCAACAGTTTCTTCCTTTTGGGTCTGGATAAAGTTGTGCACCAAAATCATTACCAAAATCTAAAATATTGGTCCTTAGCTCTCGTAAAACATCCCAAGAAATTTTGAATATATTCGAAGCAAGAACAGAATCTTCATCTGGACCTAAATTGTTACCAGACCTCACAGAAATTCTCTATAGCCTACTGTTTTATGAAAATCTGTGGAATATGCTTTGGTGATGTGCTTCATTTCTCATATGCATCACATTAGCAAGTTAATACTTTGGTCTTTGATCAATGGTTGACATCCCAAAATGTATACTGAAAATTTCCCAATGAGTCCTTTGCAGTTTCACCAGACAGATCAGGCAGTCTGTAATTTTGCTTACTTCTATAGGCATGGTGATTCAGCTTGGAGCATGGGAAAATGTTTATGAAGGCACAGAAGCTATAATATTAATGTACTAACACGTAAACCAGTTTATTTTGAGGTCCTTTCTGTTTTTCTTATCTAGCATTTTTACTTACGCTCCAGCCTGGAAATCTGGGTGATCATTCATCACACTCCACACTGATCGTCCACCACAGAAGAGATTCTGCTTTGTTGGGGCTACAGAGTTGTGAGGATGGTCACTCTGCTGGTCATCACAGAAGTCCACAACCTTGTTTGGAGGTAAACGAAGATTATTATTTATTAGGCTTCTCTCCTCTAAGAGAAGAGATGTTATGAAAAGAACATGAATAAGATTAGATATTGGGCAGTTGCCTATCTTTTTTATTTCATTATCATATTCCTTACCGTATCACTAAATATTAAAGGATAAGACATTAACGAAGAGGATGCAATTTGGTCTCTGTATGGAAGGAAACGACAGTTCTGGTCAGGTTCACCTTGAGCGTTCAGGCCACACCCACTGCGACCTCGCTTGTCTCTGATGAAGAAGAAGATGCTGATAGAATCTGAACACGCTGCATGAAAATAGATGAAGGAATAACAACACAACTCTCCAGTGAAACGATCACAACAGAAATCAAAACAGTTTGACTCCCTCTCTACTTCTCCAAGACAGAGACAAAGAGGAATCTTACATTTGGCGTCCCTCGACCACTTTGTCAGCGCAGTATGTTGGATGGATTTTGCCTCCTCCGAAGTGTCCACCGTTTTCTCGGTCGTCAAGAATGTAGAAGAGGGGGAAGCTTTCATCTCCCGGGTAGCCCAGCTCATCAAAGACACCCCATCTCAGCTTGGCCCACTCCATCAAGAGGGCCTTCCCTGTTTATGCCAAACGATAAAAGGCAAAAAGATTACCTTTTGAAACGAGGACATCTTGGTGTCTCATATGCACCAGATCTTGAAGCGACATCCCCTCCCAGAGCTAGCTTACCTCTGGGGCCCCACCAGGCCGCCTGCGACATGTCGGTGAGATAATCAGGAGTGAGATGGATGTACTTTCCAGAAACGCCGCATCCGCCTGGTTGGTGAGTGTATGGCTGGTTTTTGTACACGCTGTTCATGTGGTCAATGCGTATTTCGCTGTCCTGAGGAAGAGGAAAATTCGTATGTGTGTCATTTGGTGAAGTCGAGAACTGGGTATATCGCTGCTTACATAAACATTCTGACTGCAGAGTAAATTCAGCAAACGCCAGGGAAATATATTTACCTTGAGGTACAGAGTATTGTAGGGGACATAAGAAATTTAAGCGACAATTAAATATGAACGAAAATGCCCTATGCTGAAAAGAAATTACATTGAAAATCTAAGTTATTGACCAAATTCATTCACCGAGCGAACAATGCACTTGCAAGCATCTAAACTTTAATAAAGCCAATTTTTACTTACTAATTCATCTCCAATTACTTTTGCATGATAGTTACTCTTTTAACATAACCTCTACCTTTACGCTTTGGTGATAGCATTAAGTTTCGGTACACACTGTAGAAGTTATAAGACCAATCTCGGGTCAATGCAGCAAGGAAGAATATAGACCATGTTGCGTTTCGTTTCAAGAATACTGACAATGTTTCTTTTCATTCGTTTCAAGAATATTGACCATGTTAAGTTTATTTAATTTTTTTTTTCTTTTTAGAATACTGACCATGTCTCGTTTCGTTTCAAGAGTAGTGACCAAGTTTCGTTTCGTCCGTTTTAAGAATATTGACCTTATTTCATTTGGTTCAAGAATACTGACCATGTTTCGTTTCTTTTCAAAAACGAAACGAAATAGGCGATAAGAGGTGATATATAGTATAATAATGAAATAACAACAGTTCTGGTAGTATTACCTTATCGGCTATCAGAGTTGCCCCGTATTTTCTTCAAGAAACGATCATACTCACTTCATAGTTCTCGCTGAGAGCAGTGTTGTTGACAGGCGTGTTGACCCAAGACTTCGGGATCAGAATCTTCACGTGACGGAAATATGCCCTGAAGTGCGTCGCCCGGAATAATCTCCTCGAAGCCTCCTGAATCATTTCCTAAAGAAAAAAAAACGGAATCAATTCAAGACGTCGAATTTTTCACTGTTGTCATAGGTGTGCTGCTTACAGGAGTTTCAGGAGAAGATACTTTGTGCTCTTTAAGACACTGTTACAATCATATTATTCTTTCATTTTCTTTTTTCTCTGTACTTTAAATCCAGTGTTTATATACTAATTGCATAGATCAACCAAGAGGAGATCTCATTCCATAAAATTTACCTGAGTAAAATAGAGAGAGACGTTTGTCAATTACAATCTTAAATTTGGATTCAGATCGCAAGCCATTCTCTAACAAGTTCATTCATCACATTGAAATGAAAAGTAATAGCAGTAAGATTCAGTCCATCACACATTCTCCATTAAGAATTAAGGCATCAAATGCAACTATCATAAAAACAGACACAGAAGCTAGGATCATGACTATTTGAACTCATAATTTGCTTTCCACCAGTGGGCTGACTATGCACGCAAGCGCAGTTGGAGTTACCGACGCACTGACGATGTAGGGAAAGCGGAGGTACTGTATAGGGAAGACTATTATTATTATTGATGATAAGGATATCAATTACAAGGCGTTCTTCGCCGTCAATGTACCAATATTCGTTCATTTACTATGACCCAATCATGGATCTATAACAATTTTCTGTCATTCATAAAAATCCAGGTGAAGGATCTATAAAATAGCATATTAGTTGTTTCGGATATTGTGTAAGTTCAATAGACCTCAGTGACTAGAAGCAAATCCGACAATTGGAGTCTTCCCTCAGTGATAGACGCGAAAGCTTTTCCAAATATGTTGAATTAGCTCAGGTCAAAGTTAACTGGTCGGTTCGTAAGCTGACTAGCCTTGCAACTGTTCCTTTTACGAGAGAGAGAGAGAGAGAGAGAGAGAGAGAGAGAGAGAGAGAGAGAGAGAGAGAGAGAGAGAGAGAGAGAGAGAAAATGATCAGTTCAGAATAGATGCATGAATTTACCTTTAGTGAAAGTCACTTGTTGTTATAAAACCCTCACTTATCTTGTGGTAATGTACAGTATTGTAATTGATACAATGCAAGTTAATGAGAGAGAGAGAGAGAGAGAGAGAGAGAGAGAGAGAGAGAGAGAGAGAAATTACTGCACAAAAGCCAGACGCTATAAGTGACAAAACAAAAATCTTATAGTATTTATAGTTACCCTAACGGGGTACCATCCCAGTTCCTGAACAGATCCACTGGACTTAATAACAAGAAACAAGAGTAAAAAAAAAAAAAATAGACAACCCGCCATTCCCCCTGGTGTACTCTACTCACACCACAGGTGCAACCCACCAAAGTTAGTTAATGAACAGGTACTCGATGTACGACCTGGAAAACAGAGACACAATGCGATTTCATGTGGAATGAGCCTAAGGCATCATGCCTTGCGCGGAAATTGAACCTGGGACCTCTTGCTTATGAGAAAAGTGTCTTCACCATGAGTAACCTTAGAAAACCTTGCAATTAATCCGTCAGCCTTGTCTAATGCCCAGCACTAGCTATCAGTATCCACTACATTTACATGTAAGCGCTCATAAGAGATCACACAATAGACATTCATTTTTATATTTGCTCAATTGAAATGAAATAATGAGTCAGTCAACTTCCAGCTGAGTTATTTGCATTTGCATTTTCGATCTGAGCCAAAAATTGAAATTCCGTTACTGGAATAATGAT